>NC_053025.1:321591443-321601680 GCF_003073215.2 Triticum urartu
CAAAACCAAAAGCAAATAAATTATGATATGCAATGATGATCTAATGTATAACATTCCAAATTGAAAATTTGGGATGTTACAAACCTACCCCCCTTAAGATGAATCTCGCCCTCGAGATTCGGGTTGGCTAGAAAATAGGTGAGGGTGGTCCTTGAGCAAATCTTCCTCTCGCTCCCAGGTGGCTTCATCCTCCGTGTGGTGGCTCCACTGAACCTTACAAAACTTGATAACCTTGCTGCGGGTGACTCGGCTGGCAAACTCGAGAATCTTAACTGGTTTCTCCTCATAGGTCAAATCACTGTCCAACTGAATAGCTTCCAGTGGTACCGTGTCTCTCAAGGGTATGTCAGCCATCTCCGCGTGGCACTTCTTCAGCTGAGAAACGTGGAACACATTATGAACTCCTGACAATCCTTCAGGCAATTCCAACTTGTATGCCACTTCTCCCATATGTTCCAATACTCGGTATGGTCCTACAAATCGTGGCGCTAACTTTCCCTTAACACCAAAGCGCTTTATTCCCCGAAGTGGAGATACTCGAAGATAAACTCTGTCTCCAACTTCGTAAACTGTCTCCTTGCGTTTAGAATCTGCATAACTCTTCTGCCTGGATTGAGCTACCTTGAGCCTATCGCGAATCAATTTCACCTTCTATTCAGACTCCTTAATCAAATCAGGACCAAACAACTGGCGGTATCCAACTTCATCCCATGACAATGGTGTTCTGCACCTCCTTCCGTACAAGGCTTCGAAAGGGGTCATCTTTAAACTGGATTGATAGCTGTTGTTGTAAGAGAATCCTGCATATGGAAAATTGTCGTCCCAACTAGATCCATAATCTAGCGCACAAGCTCTCAGCATGTCCTCCAAAATCTGATTGACTCTCTCGGTCTGTCCATCTGTCTGTGGATGAAAAGCTGTGCTGAACTCTAGCCTGGTACCCAAAGTTTCGTGCAACTGATTCCAGAACTTTGAGGTAAACTGGGTTCCTCTATCTGATACTATACTCCTCGGAACTCCATGTAAGCATACAATCCTGGTCATGTATATCTTTGCCAACTTAGCACTGGTGTAAGTGGTCTTTACCGGGATGAAATGAGCTACTTTCGTCAACCGATCAACTACTACCCAAATCGAGTCATAGCCTGAACGAGTCCTGGGTAATCCCGTGATAAAATCCATGCCTAACTTATCCCACTTCCATTCGGGTATGGGCAATGGTTGTAGCAATCATGCTGGCTTCTGATGCTCTGCCTTTACTCTCTGACATACATCACAAACTGCTACATACTCCGCAATATCTTTCTTCATTCCGGTCCACGAGAAGGTATCCTTCAAATCCAAATACATCTTGGTATTTCCTGGGTGAATCGAATATGGTGAGTCGTGCGCCTCTTGCAGAATCAACTTCCTGATCTCCGGGTCATTGGGCACATAAACACGGTCTTCAAACCATAGGGTGTCATGCTCATCCTCACGAAATCCTTTAGCCTTTCCTTCGCTCATTTTCTCCTTTATAGAGGCAATCTCCTTGTCAGTCTTCTGAGCTTCTCTGATTCTATCCATCAAAGTTGACTGAATCTCTAATGCTGCTACGTAGCCTCTCGGAACCATTTCCAAACATAGCTCATGAAGATCCTCGGCTAACACCTTTGGTATTTCTCCCGTCATTATTGTATTGACATGGCTCTTACGGCTCAATGCGTCATCTACTACATTAGCCTTTCCGGGATGGTAATGCAATCTCATATCATAATCCTTGATGAGCTCCAACCATCTCCTTTGTCTGAGGTTTAACTCCTTCTGCCTGAAAATGTATTTCAAACTCTTGTGATCCGTGTACACCTCACAATGATTTCCAATGAGGAAATGTCTCCATGTTTTCAATGCATGTAGTACGGCTGCTAACTCCAAATCATGCGTAGCATAATTCAATTTGTGGGGTTTTAGTTGTCGTGAGGCATATCAAACAACTCTCCCTTCCTGCATAAGCACTGCTCCAAGTCCTCATCGTGAAGCCTCGCAATACACCTCATAATCCTTGGTCTAGTCTGGTAAAATCAACACTGGTGAAGTAACCAAGCGTTTCTTCAACTCCTGGAAACTAGCCTCACACTCCTCAGTCCATATGAACTTGGTATCCTTCTTTAACAACTCCATCATAGGTTTTGCAATCTTGGAGAAATTCTCAATATATCTCCGGTAGTATCCTGCGAGTCCAAGAAAACTCCGGACCTCTCCAACTGTGGTTGGTGCTTCCCACTTGGTCACGGTATCAACTTTAGTGGGATCTACTAATATACCTTCTCCGGATATAGCATGTCCGAGGAATCCTACTTCCTTCAACCAAAACTCACATTTGCTGAACTTGGCATACAACTGATGTTCTCTGAGCTTCTCAAGTACCAATTGCAAATGTTCCTTATGCTCCTCCTCATTCTTCGAGTAAACCAGAATATCATCAATGAACACCACGAAGAACTTATCCAAAAACTCCATAAACACTTTGTTCATCACGTTCATAAAATATGCAGGTGCGTTAGTCAGACTAAATGACATAACGGCGTACTCATACACCCATACCTGGTGGTAAAAGCTGTCTTAGGTATATCCTGTTCTCGAATCTTCAACTGGTGGTATCCTGATCGCAGATCGATCTTAGAAAACACTTTAGCTCCTTGCAATTGATCAAACAGATCATTGATCATTGGTAGTGGGTACTTGTTCTTGATCGTTACTTCATTCAACCCACAATAATCAACAACCATCCTTAACAATCCATCCTTTTTCTCCACTAGAAGTACTGGTGATCCCCAAGGCAACGAACTTGGGCGAATGTAACCTTTATCCAGTAACTCCTTAATCTGCTTCTTAATCTCCACCAAATTCTTGAAGGAAATATGCCCTAGAGGCAATAATAAAGTTATTATTTATTTCCTTATATCATGATAAATGTTTATTATTCATGCTAGAATTGTATTATCCGGAAACATAATACTTGTGTGAATACACAGACAAACTAAACGTCACTAGTGTGCCTCTACTTGACTAGCTCGTTAATCAAAGATGGTTATGTTTCCTAACCATAGACATGTGTTGTCATTTGATTAATGGGATCACATTGATCACATCATTAGTTGAATGATCTGATTGACATGACCCATTCCATTAGCTTAGCACCCGATCGTTTAGTATGTTGCTATTGCTTTCTTCATGACTTATACATGTTCCTATGACTATGAGATTATGCAACTCCCGTTTACCGGAGGAACACTTTGTGTGCTACCAAACGTCACACGTAACTGGGTGATTATAAAGGTGCTCTACAGGTGTCTCCGAAGGTACTTGTTGGGTTGGCGTATTTCGAGATTAGGATTTGTCACTCCGATTGTCGGAGAGGTATCTTTGGGCCCTCTCGGTAATGCACATCACTTAAGCCTTGCAAGCATTTCAACTAATGAGTTAGTTGCGGGATGATGCATTACAGAACGAGTAAAAGAGACTTGCCGGTAACAAATTGAACTAGGTATTGGATACCGACGATCGAATCTCGGGCAAGTAACATACCGATGACAAAGGGAACAACGTATGTTGTTATGCGGTCTGACCGATAAATATCTTCGTAGAATATGTAGGAGCCAATATGAGCATCCAGGTTCCGCTATTGGTTATTGACCGGAGACATGTCTCGGTCATGTCTACATTGTTCTCGAACCCGTAGGGTCCGCACGCTTAACGTTACGATGACAGTTTCATTATGAGTTTATATTTTGATGTACCGAAGTTGTTCGGAGTCCCGGATGTGATCACGGACATAATGAGGAGTCTCAAAATGGCCGAGACATAAAGATTGATATATTGGACGGCTATATTCGGACACCGGAAGTGTTCCGGATGATTTCGGAGAAAACCGGAGTGCCGGAGGGTTACCGGACCCCCCCCGGGAGAAGTAATGGGCTTTATGGGCCCTAGTGGAGAGAGAGAGGGGCGGCCAGGGTGGGCCGCGCGCCCCCTCCCCCTCTGGTCCGAATTGGACTAGGAGAGGGGGGGGGCGGCGCCCCCCTTTCCTTCTCCCTCCCCCCTTCCTTTCCCCCTCCTAGTAGGAGTAGGAAAGAGGGGAGTCCTACTCCTACTAGGAGGAGGACTCCTCGTCCTTGGCGCGCCCAAGGGCCGGCCGGCCTCCCCGCTTGCTCCTTTATATACGGGGGCAGGGGGGCACCTCTAGACATAGAAGTTGATCTTCAAGATCGTTCTCTTAGCCGTGTGCGGTGCCCCCCTCCACCATAGTCCTCGATGATATTGTGGTAGTGCTTAGGCGAAGCCCTGCGATAGTAGAACATCAAGATCGTCACCACGCCATCGTGCTGATGGAACTCTTCCCCGACACTTTGCTGGATCGGAGTCCGGGGATCGTCATCGAGCTGAACGTGTGCTAGAACTCGGAGGTGCCGTAGTTTCAGTGCTTGATCGGTCGGGCCGTGAAGACGTTCGACTACATCAACCGCGTTGTCATAACGCTTCCGCTGTCGGTCTACGAGGGTACGTAGAGTACACTCTCCCCTCTCGTTGCTATGCATCACCATGATCTTGCGTGTGCGTAGTAAAATTTTGAAATTACTACGTTCCCCAACAGTGGCATCAGAGCCAGGTTTTATGCGTTGATGTTGTGCACGAGTAGAACACAAGTGAGTTGTGGGCGATATAAGTCATACTGCTTACCAGCATGTCATACTTTGGTTCGGCGGTATAGTTGGATGAAGCGGCTCGGACCGACATTACGCATACGCTTACGCGAGACTGGTTCTACCGACGTGCTTTGCACACAGGTGGCTGGCGGGTGTCAGTTTCTCCAACCATAGTTGAACCGAGTGTGGCTACGCTCGGTCCTTGCGAAGGTTAAAACAACACCAAATTGACAAACTATCGTTGTGGTTTTTGATGCGTAGGTAAGATTGGTTCTTGCTTAAGCCCGTAGCAGCCACGTAAAAACTTGCAACAAACAAAGTAGAGGACGTCTAACTTGTTTTTGCAGGGCATGTTGTGATGTGATATGGTCAAGACATGATGCTAAATTTTATTTTATGAGATGATCATGTTTTGTAACCAAGTTATCAGCAACTGGCAGGAGCCATATGGTAGTCGCTTTATTGTATGCAATGCAATCGCCCTGTAATGATTTACTTTATCACTAAGCGGTAGCGATAGTCGTAGAAGCATAAGATTGGCGAGACAACAACGATGCTACGATGGAGATCAAGGTGTCGCGCCAGTGATGATGGTGATCATGATCGTGCTTCGAAGATGGAGATCGCAAGCACAAGATGATGATGGCCATATCATATCACTTATATTGATTGTATGTGATGTTTATCTTTTATGCATCTTATCTTGCTTTGATTGACGGTAGCATTTTAAGATGATCTCTCACTAAATTATCAAGAAGTGTTCTCCCTGAGTATGCACCGTTGCGAAAGTTCTTCGTGCTGAGACACCACGTGATGATCGGGTGTGATACACACGCGGAATACTCAGGTTATACGTGACGAGCCAAGCATATACAGATATGGCCTCGGAACACGGAGACCGAAAGGTCGAGCGTGAATCATATAGTAGATATGATCAACATAGTGATGTTCACCAATGAAACTACTCCATCTCACGTGATGATCGGACATGGTTTAGTTGATTTGGATCACGTAATCACTTAGAGGATTAGAGGGATGTCTATCTAAGTGGGAGTTCTTTAAGTAATATTAATTGAACTTAAATTTATCATGAACTTGGTACCTGATAGTATCTTGCTTGTTTATGTTTGATTGTAGATAGATGGCTCGTGCTGTTGTTCCATTGAATTTTAATGCGTTCCTTGAAAAAGCAAAGTTGAAAGATGATGGTAGCAATTACACGGACTGGGTCCGTAACTTGAGGATTATCCTCATTGCTGCACAGAAGAATTACGTCCTGGAAGCACCGCTGGGTGCCAGGCCTGCTGCTGGAGCAACACCAGATGTTATGAACGTCTGGCAGAGCAAAGCTGATGACTACTCAATAGTTCAGTGTGCCATGCTTTACGGCTTAGAATCGGGACTTCAACAACGTTTTGAACGTCGTGGAGCATATGAGATGTTCCAGGAGTTGAAGTTAATATTTCAAGCAAATGCCCGGATTGAGAGATATGAAGTCTCCAATAAGTTCTATAGCTGCAAGATGGAGGAGAACAGTTCTGTCAGTGAGCATATACTCAAAATGTCTGGGTATAATAATCACTTGATTCAATTGGGAGTTAATCTTCCAGATGATTGCGTCATTGACAGAATTCTCCAATCACTTCCACCTAGCTACAAGAGCTTCATGATGAACTATAATATGCAAGGGATGGTTAAGACAATTCCCGAGCTCTTTGCAATGCTGAAAGCTGCGGAGGTAGAAATCAAGAAGGAGCATCAAGTGTTGATGGTCAACAAGACCACTAGTTTCAAGAAAAAGGGCAAAGGGAAGAAGAAGGGGAACTTCAAAAAGAACAGCAAGCAAGTTGCTGCTCAGGAGAAGAAACCCAAATCTGGACCTAAGCCTAAAACTGAGTGCTTCTACTGCAAGCAGACTGGTCACTGGAAGCGGAAATGCCCCAAGTATTTGGCGGATAAGAAGGATGGCAAGGTGAACAAAGGTATATATGATATACATGTTATTGATGTGTACCTTACTAATGCTTGCAGTAGCACCTGGGTATTTGATACTGGTTCTGTTGCTAATATTTGCAACTCGAAACAGGGACTACGGATTAAGCGAAGATTGGCTAAGGACGAGGTGACGATGCGCGTGGGAAATGGTTCCAAAGTCGATGTGATCGCGGTCGGCACGCTACCTCTACATCTACCTTCGGGATTAGTATTAGACCTAAATAATTGTTATTTGGTGCCAACGTTGAGCATGAACATTATATCTGGATCTTGTTTGATGCGAGACGGTTATTCATTTAAATCAGAGAATAATGGTTGTTCTATTTATATGAGTAATATCTTTTATGGTCATGCACCCTTGAAGAGTGGTCTATTCTTATTAAATCTTGATAGTAGTGACACACATATTCATAATGTTGAAGCCAAAAGATGCAGAGTTGATAATGATAGTGCAACTTATTTGTGGCATTGCCATTTAGGTCATATCGGTGTAAAGCGCATGAAGAAACTCCATACTGATGGACTTTTGGAACCACTTGATTATGAATCACTTGGTACTTGCGAACCGTGCCTTATAGGCAAGATGACCAAAACACCGTTCTCCGGTACTATGGAGAGAGCAACAGATTTGTTGGAAATCATACATACAGATGTATGTGGTCTGATGAATGTTGAGGCTCGTGGCGGATATCGTTATTTTCTCACCTTCACATATGACTTAAGCAGATATGGGTATATCTACTTAATGAAACATAAGTCTGAAACATTTGAAAAGTTCAAAGAATTTCAGAGTGAAGTTGAAAATCATCGTAACAAGAAAATAAAATTCCTATGATCTGATCATGGAGGAGAATATTTGAGTTACGAGTTTGGTGTACATTTGAAACAATGCGGAATAGTTTCGCAACTCACGCCACCCGGAACACCACAGCGTAATGGTGTGTCCGAACGTCGTAATCGTACTTTACTAGATATGGTGCGATCTATGATGTCTCTTACTGATTTACCGCTATCGTTTTGGGGTTATGCTTTAGAGACGGCCGCATTCACGTTAAATAGGGCACCATCAATATCCGTTGAGACGACGCCTTATGAACTGTGGTTTGGCAAGAAACCAAAGTTGATGTTTCTGAAAGTTTGGGGCTGCGATGCTTATGTGAAAAAGCTTCAACCTGATAAGCTCGAACCCAAATCAGAGAAATGTGTCTTCATAGGATATCCAAAAGAAACTATTGGATACACCTTCTATCACAGATCCGAAGGCAAGACTTTTGTTGCTAAATTCGGAAACTTTCTAGAGATGGAATTTCTCTCGAAAGAAGTGAGTGGGAGGAAAGTAGAACTTGATGAGGTAACTGTACCTGCTCCCTTATTGGAAAGTAGTACATCACAGAAACCGGTTTCTGTGACACCTACACCAATTAGTGAGGAAGCTAATGATGATGATCATGAAACTTCAGAACAAGTTACTACTGAACCTCGTAGATCAACCAGAGTAAGATCCGCACCAGAATGGTACGGTAATCCTGTTCTGGAAGTCATGCTACTAGATCATGATGAACCTACGAACTATGAAGAAGCGATGGTGAGCCCAGATTCCGCAAAATGGCTTGAAGCCATGAAATCTGAGATGGGATCCATGTATGAGAACAAAGTATGGACTTTGGTTGACTTGCCCAAAGATCGGCAAGCAATTGAGAATAAATGGATCTTCAAGAAGAAGACTGACACTGACGGTAATGTTACTGTCTACAAGCTCGACTTGTCGCAAAAGGTTTTCGGCAAGTTCAAGGGATTGACTACGATGAGACCTTCTCACCCGTAGCGATGCTTAAGTCTGTCCGAATCATGTTAGCAATTGCCGCATTTTATGATTATGAAATTTGGCAGATGGATGTCAAAACTGCATTCCTGAATGGATTTCTGGAAGAAGAGTTGTATATGATGCAACCAGAAGGTTTTGTCGATCCAAAGGGAGCTAACAAAGTGTGCAAGCTCCAGCGATCCATTTATGGACTGGTGCAAGCCTCTCGGAGTTGGAATAAACGCTTTGATAGTGTGATCAAAGCATTTGGTTTTGTACAGACTTTTGGAGAAGCCTGTATTTACAAGAAAGTGAGTGGGAGCTCTGTAGCATTTTTGATATTATATGTGGATGACATATTACTAATTGGAAATGATATAGAATTTCTGGATAGCATAAAGGGATACTTGAATAAGAGTTTTTCAATGAAAGACCTCGGTGAAGCTGCTTACATATTGGGCATTACGATCTATAGAGATAGATCAAGACGCTTAATTGGACTTTCACAAAGCACATACCTTGACAAAATTTTGAAGAAGTTCAAAATGGATGAAGCAAAGAAAGGATTCTTGCCTGTGTTACAAGGTGTGAAATTGAGTAAGACTCAATTCCCGACCACTGCAGAAGATAGAGAGAAAATGAAAGATGTTCCCTATGCTTCAGCCATAGGCTCTATCATGTATGCAATGATGTGTACCAGACCTGATGTATGTCTTGCTATAAGTCTAGCAGGGAGGTACCAAAGTAATCCAGGAGTGGATCACTGGACAGCGGTCAAGAACATCCTGAAATACCTGAAAAGGACTAAGGATATGTTTCTCGTATATGGAGGTGACAAAGAGCTCATCGTAAATGGTTACGTTGATGCAAGCTTTGACACTGATCCGGACGATTCTAAATCGCAAACCGGATACGTGTTTACATTAAACGGTGGAGCTGTCAGTTGGTGCAGTTCTAAACAAAGCATTGTGGCGGGATCTACATGTGAAGCGGAGTACATAGCTGCTTCGGAAGCAGCAAACGAAGGAGTCTGGATGAAGGAGTTCATATCCGATCTAGGTGTCATACCTAGTGCATCGGGTCCAATGAAAATCTTTTGTGACAATACTGGTGCAATTGCCTTGGCAAAGGAATCCAGATTTCACAAGAGAACCAAACACATCAAGAGACGCTTCAATTCCATCCGGGATCTAGTCCAGGTGGGAGACATAGAGATTTGCAAGATACATACGGATCTGAATATAGCAGACCCGTTGACTAAGCCTCTTCCACGAGCAAAACATGATCAACACCAAAGCTCCATGGGTGTTAGAATCATTACTGTGTAAATCTAGATTATTGACTCTAGTGCAAGTGGGAGACTGAAGGAAATATGCCCTAGAGGCAATAATAAAGTTATTATTTATTTCCTTATATCATGATAAATGTTTCTTATTCATGCTAGAATTGTATTATCCGGAAACATAATACTTGTGTGAATACATAGACAAACTAAACGTCACTAGTGTGCCTCTACTTGACTAGCTCGTTAATCAAAGATGGTTATGTTTCCTAACCATAGACATGTGTTGTCATTTGATTAACGGGATCACATCATTAGGAGAATGATGTGATTGACATGACCCATTCCATTAGCTTAGCACCCGATCGTTTAGTATGTTGCTATTGCTTTCTTCATGACTTATACATGTTCCTATGACTATGAGATTATGCAACTCCCGTTTGCCGGAGGAACACTTTGTGTGCTACCAAA
>NC_053025.1:321602680-321621509 GCF_003073215.2 Triticum urartu
AAAAAAGATGATGTGGTATGATGGGGTGGTATCCTCCTTTGAATGATTTAAGTGACTTGACTTGGCACATGTTCACGCATGTAGTTGAAACAAATCAACATAGCCTTCACGATATTTATGTTCATGGTGGATTATATCCTACTCATGCTTGCATCCAATGTTTATTAATTTTAATGCATGTACATGGCTGTTGTCGCTCTCTAGTTGGTCGCTTCCCAGTCTTTTGCTAGCCTTCACATGTACTAAGCGGGAATACTGCTTGTGCATCCAATCCCTTAAACCCCAAAGTTATTCCAGATGAGTCCACTATACCTTCCTATATGCGGTATCTACCTGGTTCCAAGTAAATTTGTATGTGCCAAACTCTAAACCTTCAAATAAATATGTTTTGTATGCTCGAATAGCTCATGTATCAACTAGGGCTGCCTTATCTTCCATGTTAGGCGGGTTATTCTCAAGAGGAGTGGACTCCGCTCCCTCACTCACGAGAAAATGGCTGGTCACCGGGATGCCCAGTCCCATGCTTTATGCAAACTAAATCAAAATTAATTGCAAACAAAACTCCCCCTGGGACCTGATGTATGTTGGAGGCACTCGTTGTTTCGAGCAAGCCATGGATTGATGCTTGTTGGTGGAGGGGGAGTATAAACTTTACCATTCTGTTTGGGAACCGCCTATAATGTGTTTAGCATGGAAGATATCGCCATCTCTTAGTTGTTACGTTGACAATGAAAGTATACCGCTCAAAATGCAATTTATCTCTATTTCAAAACCGAGCTCTGGCACCTCTACAAATCCCTGCTTCCCTCTGTGAAGGGCCTATCCATTTACTTTTATGTTGAGTCATCACCCTCTTATTAAAAAGCACTAGCTGGAGAGCACAGCCGTCATTTGCATTCATCACTGTTAATTTATATTGGGTATGACTATGATTGGATCTCTTTTACCATGAATTACAATGTCTAGTCAGTCCTTGATCTTTAAAGGTGCTCTGCATTTATGTTTTGCGGTCTCAGAAAGGGCTAGCGAGATACCATCTTGTTATATCATATTATGATTGTTTTGAGAAAGTGTTGTCATCCGAGATTTATTATTATACTTGCTAGTTGATTATGCTATTGATTATGAGTATTGTGAGACCTGAGAATTATTGCAAATGTGGTTAGTTATGATCTATGCTGAAAACTTGAATATGCTCATGGATACATGACACAATAGTTATACATTTACAAAGAGCCAAATCAGAGTTTAGTAAATGTTTTTTATTCATCTCTCACTCTTCAACTGTCTACTCGATTCGAGCTATGAAGGATCAAGCATGTGGAATCTTAACGCTTATAGAGGCGGAGTTGATACGTCTCCGTCGTATCTACTTATAGCAACCTATCGCCAGCCTTACGCTTTTTGACCACATCACAATTCATGATGGAGCAGTGAGAGGATACGTCTCCGTCGTATCTACTTTTCCAAACACTCTGGTTTGAGATGGAACTTGACTAACCCGGACTGACGATGTTGTTTTCAGCAAGAATTGCCATGGTGTTGTTTTATGTGCAGAAAACAAATATTCTCGAAATGACCTGAAACTCCACGGAACATCTTAGAAAAAAAAAATCCTCGCCAAAGATGAAGACCAGGGGGCCCACACCCTTCTCACGAGGGTGGGGCGGCCCCCCTACCTCATGGGCCCCCTGAACCCTCCGACGCCAACTCCAACTCTATATATTTGCTTTCGGAGAGAAAAAATAAGAGAGAAGAAATCATCGCGTTTTACGATACGGAGCCGCCGCCAAGCCCTAAAACCTCTCGGGAGGGCTGATCTGGAGTCCGTTCGGGGCTCCGGAGAGGGGGATTTCGTCGGTCAGGGGGATTCGTCGTCGTCATCATCAACCATCCTCCATCACCAATTTCATGATGCTCACCGCCGTGCGTGAGTTTCCATCGTAGGCTTGCTTTGGCTTATTTTTTTCTTCGACGAAAACTCTCATATACGCGGAGGTGCGTGAGATTCTCAATAAGGATGCCGGAAAGCACGTGGTGATGGTCAGGGTTGTGACTGAGAGTGTATGATGCACGTCAACTTCAGGGGGCCGGCGAGCAGTGCAGGTTTGGTAGGTGCGGCGTTTTATCCCCTGACGTTCTACTATGTTCATATGGAGAAGATTGGTCATGTGAGAGGTGGTGGCGCCACCTCGATGATGCGCTGCCTAGGGGGTGCCCCCACCCTCGTGAAGGGTGTGGGCCCCCTGGTCTTCATCTTTGGCGAGGATTTTTCATTATTTATTATAAGGTGTTCCGTGGAGTTTCAGGACTTTTGGAGTTGTGCAGAATAGGTCTCTAATATTTGCTCCTTTTCCAGCCCAGAATTCCAGCTGCCGGCATTCTCCCTCCTTATGTAAACCTTGTAAAATAAGAGAGAATAGCCATAAGTATTGTGACATAATGTGAAATAACAGCCCATAATGCAATAAATATTGATATAAAAGCATGATGCAAAATGGACGTATCAACTCCCCCAAGCTTAGACCTCGCTTGTCCTCAAGCGAAAAGCCGAAATCGAAAAATATGTCCACATGTTTAGAGATGAAGGTGTCGATAAAAATAAAATACGGACATGAGGGCATCATGATCATTCTTATAACAGCAACTTATATAATTTTTGTCATATGATCTCTAATGCTAGAGTAATAATTCAATCACAATATCAGGTATGAATCGTAAACTTCATTGAAAACTAACAAACTACAATCTCGGTCATTGAAGCAATTGCAATTTATCATAACATAGGAAAGAGTCAATGTATAAGAGCTTTTCAGCAAGTCCACATACTTATATATATTATCATGAGTCAATACTTTGGGGTTTTCAGGTCATGGAGTTTTTATCCCACGTGGGTGTATTGGTGGTGTATCGTCAAGAGCTCGTAGGTGCATGATAATGGCGTGGTTGGTTTTTTCGTTCGTGTCAAGGTGTTTTCTGGAGTGTTTGGCTTGGTTGAATGTGTGGGTGTTGTGGTTTGTTTTTTTGTCGTGTCTTGTGTTGGGTAGGGTTGTGGGTTGTTGGGGGTGTCGGATGGTTGGTTGGGGTTGTTTGGCTGTGGTTTGGGTGTTTTTTGTGTTGTGTTTTTTTGTGTGTTGTGTGGTGTGGTTTTGGTTTGATGTGTGGTTCTTTGTTGTTTCGTTGGTTTTTTTTGTTTTTGTTGATTTGTTGTTGGCTGGTCGTTTTCTTGCGTGTGTGTTGTGCGGGTTGGGTGGGGGGCTGGTGGTTGGTTGGGTTATTGTGTAGTGGGTGGGGTGATTTGGTTGTTTGGGGTTGTTTTTTTTTTTGGTTCGTTGGTTGTGTTTTGGGTTTTTGTTGTTGGTGTGGTGGGTGGTGTTTTTTTGTTGTGTGTGTTTTGGTGTTGGTTTGTTGTGTGGTGGGGTTGGTGGGGTGTTTGTTGTGGGTTTTGTTTTTGTTGTGGTTTGTTGGTGTTTGGTTTTGTTTTTGGTTGTTGTTTGTTGTTTGTTGGTGGGTGTTTTTTTTGTTTGTGGTTTTTGGTGTTGTTTGTTTTGGTGTTTGTTTTTTGTGTTTTGTTTTGGTCTTTGCTTTGTTGTTTTTATTTTTTTTTTTTGGAGTTTTTTGGGTTGTGCGTTTGTCGTTTTTTTTTTTTGTTTTTGGTTAGTTGTTTGTGGTGTTGTTTTTGGGGTTGTTTGTTTTTTTGAGTGTTTTTTCTTTTGGGTGGTTTTTGTTGTTTTGTGTTGTGTTAGGTGTTTTTTTTTTTGTTGGTTTTTGTTTATTTTGGTTATTGGTTTTTTGTTTTGGTTTGTTTGGTCTTTGGGTTTTTTTGGTGTTGTTTGTTGCTTGTTGTTTTCTCTTTGTTTCGGTGGGTTTTGTTTTGGGTTTTTTGGGTTTTTTGTTGTTGTTTTGTTTCTTTCTTGGGGTGTTTGTTTGTGGTGTGTTTTTTTGTGTGTTTTTTTTTCCGTTATGCGGTGTGTGTGTTTTGTTTTTTGTGTATGTTTTTTGCTTTGGAGCGTGTGTAATTTATTCTTCTTGTTTGTTTTTGTGTTCTGGTTTTTTTGTCTTATTTTGTTGGGGTGGTTTGTTTTGTTTGTTTTGTTTGTGTTGTTCTGTGGGTTGTGTTTTTTTTTTTTGTGTTTCGTTTTGTTTTTATGAGTTTATATCAGAAACCAGTCTCGGAGAAAGATAAGGGGCTTTTGATGTCTACCTACAACAACCTTCTTCTTTAGACGTTTGTTGGACCTATGATTCCAAGGATTCGCTTACCTATTATGTTCGTATGAATAGATGTTGTTTTGTTGAAGGGTTCTATACGATATAGTCTATTGAGTTATAGTCGCCTAACATTTTGTCCTCGTTATTGTAGTGCGACGGGACACACCTAAGGTTATCAAGAGTGAATAATCATCGCGGTGAGACGTACGTCAGGCCGTAGGAATGAGAGGTGAGGTGCACTGCAATCTGAGCAAGCTTGAGGAGATTCCACTCCTGCAGTATATCAAATAAACTATGAATGACCGTAGATATGCTTCTTCTTTCGTTGTTCTCCCGGTAATCTTAGGAGGCACTTATCCCTCTAAGACTTTCTCATCAAGGATGGTAAATCTCGTATTAGCGTGCACTAGTTCCGGCGCGAACCGAGCCGGAGCTGGGATACAAGATGGTAATGGGAGGATAGGACCAGGTAATATGCATGCTAGATTCTATTTCTCAGATTAATTTGTATCAGATACATGACTTGAATATATCGAGTGATAATAGAACTACGATCTACGTGAGATACTAAGGGAGCTAAAGCTTACCTGTGATCCGGAGCGTAAACGTTATTCGTAACTGTATAAATGAATGATTAACCATGATGATGACCCGCGTATCCCGGCAAATACTTAACTCGCCACTAGGACTTGTACTATCCGTGATGCCCTTTCGCTAGTGCATAAGTTCGCACTTTCATATTCGGTATATCTCACATTGATTAATTTAACTTAATTGTCCTCACACTGTACTACTATCCCATCCTAGTTAAATCCACATTACGAGCCTACATGAGAGTCAATCCAAATTTGTTGTCTGTTCCTTCATCTAATGTTGCACGAGGAGAAACGACCGAAGAGATTGAGAGACGCTACGATTATCATATTAAGCTACGTTGAGACTCACACTTTGCTCGCAAGACCGATCCATAAGTTAAAGTTTCTTCAAGGTGTGTTGAATTGGAAAATCAGTTCCTTTGCTATCCAATACTCGAGAGATATTCTTTGGCCTCTTGTGATTTCGGTCCACACTATATTTGGGTTTGTACTCGACTCTATAACCTCGAGAGTGTCTGAGTTGCGACTCCATAATATGCGAGAGCGTTCATTCAGAGTGACACAATGTTATGTATGGCTTCTGCGGAGTCTTCTCGAGTAAAGTTACTTGGGGACTGTAGAGAGAGTTTTGTTGTGATGACTATTTATGTAATTTAACACAATATATCGACGCATCTGGTGTTGTAATAGGATTGATAAACATGAATTTGCATCGGATGTAGGCCTCCATTACCGTATGTGTATATGCTGGTATGTGTGGGATCCGACAATCTAGTTGTTTATCCTTGGCAGCCTCTCTTATGGGGAAATGTAGTCTAGTGCTTCCTTGAGCCATAGTAGTCCGCTACAGCCGGTTCACCGGAGTCCTGCTAGCCCAGCACTACTGCTCAGGACACTTGACTGGCCGGCATGTGTTTCACTTCGTTCCTGTGTCTGTCCCTTCGGGGAAATGTCACGCGGTGACATCCGGAGTCCTGCCTAGCCTGCTACAGCCGGTTACCGGAGTCCTGTTAGCCCAGTGCTACAGCCCGGATTCACACGCTGTTGACTGACATGCTAGATGTGATTCATGTATGCCTGTCCCCATAGGTCTGTGCCGCTTTGGGTTCACGACTAGCCATGTCGGCCCGGGTTCACTGTCATATACGTGAGCCAAAAGGCGCAAACGGTCCCGGGCCATGGTAACGTGACACCCGAGGGGGTACCGTGCGTGAGGCCGCAAGGTGATATGAGGTGTTACCGGCTAGATCGATGTGACATGGAATAGTGGTCCTGACAGCGTTGGCATCAGAGCCGGACTGCCTGTAGGTTCATTGAGCCAAACTGGTCGATGTCGAGTCTAGAAATGCTTTAGTTATATGTAGGGGAATTGATTGTGGAAGGGAACGTAAGGATCTTTTACTCCTTTACCTTATGCCCTCTAATCTGAGTCATTCTCTTCTCATTCTACGTGGGTTAAGGACTAGGCTCTCTTCTCTCTATCAGGTTCACGTGTTACTAATCCGTAGTAGCTTATAGGATTGTTGTTACAAGCGTCAGTACAGTTTCTACTAGTTTTAGTATGTTGTTAGTTGAACCAGAACCTTGATATGATGTTGTTGAGTGGTTTTGCGAACTGTTGTGAATGTCTCAAATCTTTTTCTGAGCATTTACAGCTGTTATGCTGTCCGATTTCTCGTAGAAGATTCTAATGCCTTTACATTATTCTGTGCTTTCAGATGGCCAACCGTTCCCAGAACCAAGTTGGTTCGAGTGATGGCCGAGACAGGCTATCGATGGTATCCGGAATATACCGTCGAGGAGCAGTTCCGAGACTTCAACCAGAGCCAGTACCTTTGTACCATAAGGATATATCCCTCTTATCCTGGAGCCACTGAACCCCTCCGCTGCGCTTATGGGCTTGGGGTTATTATTGAGATGTCTTTGCAGGATGGAGCTTACTCAATGATGACTATCATTCGAGCCAGGACTGCCTTGCTGCAGAACACCAATTTCCGCTAGATGCCAGCCTCACTCCCTGGAGCACAGGGGTACTATCAGGCTTTGTACTATGACTCTACACATGAGGAGTCACTACTCTGTACCACTGCCGAGATGCTCAAGGATAAGGACCGCGAAAATCAGGCCTTGCGTATGGAGCTTTTCAACACTCATTCTGATCACTGGGCCACTTTGACTCGGTTTGCACCAGATGTGCAGGCAGGGTACATGGACATGAGGGACCTGTACCCTGTGCGGTCTAGATTGCCAGATTGTATGGAGTGGCGTGATGTAGGAGGCATCACCCCTCCTCGTGGTCCCCGTCTGCCACCGGTTGTGGGACCAAGGCCACATCTGAGTCCCTATGGTCCGCAGGCTCCGGAGGACCGTCTATTCCCAGATGATCATGTTCTGCTTCCAGGCTTTGGTGGTGACTTTTATGAGGATTACTACAAAGCCGTCTGAGCTAGTAGTAGTTTCACTAGTACTGTAATAGTTGTATTCTCCACAGTCCTGCGTGACCGTGGGATACGACTTGGTGTGTATCACGCTCCGGAGGTGTAGAAAAATAATGTATAGGAGCTTGGAATGCCTCTGGTGAGATGTAATGTCTTTCACCGTAGTTGTACTCTAGCCTGGGCTTGTACAAAACTATGTATGGTGTTTATGACCAATGGTATATATGTGGCGGTTTCTATATTACCATGTCGTGCAATGAACATATCAGCATTCCATGTTATCCATTAGATTTTGCACTTCCTTGCCAAGATTGTGCCATCCTTGTCTAAACCATTGTCTTGTTTTTCCTAGGATGGTCAACACCCGCAGCAACCATGCTGCCCTGGAGCAGGGGGAAGCCAGTGCAGGTAGGGATGAGAATCTTCCTCACCCGCCTTCTCTGGCCGTAGTTGTGCTGGAGGTAGAAAGAAACAAGTGTGAGACTAACTGCTTGCTGGAGCGGATTGATCAGAACACTGCACGTCATCAGCGAAATGACTTGGTGTCAATCAATGACTTTATCAAGTTGTACCCACCAAAGTTTAATCATTCTATCGAGCCCCTCGACGCGGATGACTGGCTTCGCAGCATCACCCACAAGCTACGTTCTGCCAACGTAGCCGAAGCTGATAAGGTTACCTATGCTGCCTATCACCTCGAAGGCCCTGCTAGCCTTTGGTGGGAAAACTTTGAGGCTATGCGCCCGGTCGGCCAAATCACTACTTGGGCTGAATTCAGTGAGACTTTCCGTGAGCATCACATCCCGGAAGGTCTCATGGATCGTAAGAGGGAAGAGTTCTACAATTTCACCCAAGGCAGACTGACTGTGGATGCTTATAGTCGTGAGTTTGGGAATTTGGCATGTTATGCTCCTGAAGAGGTATCCACTGACGCTAAGAAGCAGGCAAGGTTCCGCGAGGGACTTAGCCCCAAGCTTCGCCACGATCTTCGTCTGCATAAGTGCACCTCCTTCCAGAAGTTGGTCAATAAAGCCATCAGTGCTGAGACAGGTCGGACTGACTATGACGCTTCATGCAAGCACTCTCCCCAACCAATAAAGCCATCAGTGATTTTGGTTCTTCATCTGGCTGTAGATCTTAGAAGCACCGGGTGTGGATTCCAAGCACAGCGCTGCCACCCAGGTTCATTCCGAGGCCATCCTTTGAGGCGCCTCGCCCCAACCAACAGTTTGCACCGCCTAAGACCTATGGTGGCCCCGCAGCTAATGCTGCTCCACGCCCCAATGTTGTGACATGTTTCAAGTGTGGAGAGCCGGGTCACTACAGTCGAGAGTGTCCCTAGAACAACAACCCTAACCAGTTTGGAAAGTCCGTTGGCCATGGTAAGACAGCGGGAAAGACATTCTACGCCAAGCCAGCCACCACTACACGTGGCCATGTCAACTATGTCTCAGCTGAGGAGGCTCATGATGATCCTAACGTCGTCCTTGGTACGCTCCTTGTTAATTGCCATCCGGCATATGTTCTTTTTGATACTGGAGCATATCATTCATTCATATCTGAGAGCTATGCTTGATTGCATAACACGACATTCTGTGACATGCCCACTTCCATGGTAATTCAAACTCCGGGTTCCAAATGGCAAACTTCTAGAGTAAGCCATGGGAATGAAATCCTTGTCGATAGACTTGTCTTCCTTGCATCCCTAATAGCTCTCAAGTCCTCGAACATAAAGATCATCTTGGGTATGGACTGGATGTCAGCCCATTATGCTAAGATTGAGTGCTCTACTAGAACTGTTCAACTTACTCACCCATCGGGCAAGACAGTCAATGTCTTAACTCGAATGGCCAAGCGCCAGCTTTACTCCCTAAATGCCAACCCCCTTCCAGACCTTGAAGATATTCCGGTAGTCCGAGACTTCCCGGATGTCTTCCCAGAAGAACTGCCAGGTGTTCCACCTGACAGGGATGTCGAGTTTGTGATAGACCTTGTTCCAGGGAACCCCGTTCCAATTTCTAGAAGACCCTATAAGATGGCACCCTTAGAACTAGCCGAGCTTAAGAAACACTCGATGAGTCCTTGAAAAGGGTTTACATCCGTCCTAATTCTCTCCTTGGGCTTTCCCGTCCTCTTCGTCAATAAGAGGATGGAACGGATCAGAATGGTTGGTAGATTATTTACCGACCTGTCAACTGGTCACTATCAAGAAACAAGTATCCGCTTCCCAGGGATCAACGATCTGTATGCTCAGCTCGCTGGATCCTCAGCCTTTTCCCAAGATGGATTTGAGGTTGGGCTACCATCAAATCAAATCAAAAACAGAGACATTCCCAAAACGGCCTTTGTTACTCGCTATGGCCAATATGAGTACACCGTTATGTCCTTCGGTTTAACCAATGCCCCAGCCAGCTTCTCTCGGTTAATGAACTCGGTCTTCATGGAGTATTTGGATAAATTCGTCGTAGTATACCTCGATTGATATACTCCATCTACTCCAAGAGTGAGGAGGAACATGCCGAACATCTAAGGCTGGTATTCGATAACTTTCGAGAGCATCGCCTTTATGCCAAATTCTCCAAGTGTGAATTTTGGTTGCCAGAAGTGACCTATCTAGGGCCATGTAATCTCTGGTAAGGGTATTGCTGTCAATCCCGAGCGAGTTTCAAGCTGTCTTGATTGGCCTCCACTGAAACAATGTCAAGCAAGTTCCGGAGCTTCCTTGGCTTAGCGAGCTATTGTCGCGCTTCGTCGAGAATTTCTCTCCAAGGTTTGCTAAACCTCTAACTGAACTCCTCAAGAAAGATAAAAAGTTCAAGTGGACCCCACAGTGCGAGTTCAGCTTTCAGGAACTGAAAGGACGACCTGACATATGCTCCCGTACTGGTACCACCAGATTTCTCCAAGGACTTTATTATCTATTGGACGACAACTCGCGACAAGGACTAGGTTGTATACTCATGCAAGATCGTCAAGTAATTGTCTATGCTTCAGCGACAATTACACCCCCATGAGGAAAACTATCCCACACATGATCTAGAGCTTGCAGCGGTAGTCCATGCACTTAAAACTTGGCGACATTACCTTCTGGTAATCGTTTCGACATCTTCACTGATCACCAAAGTTTGAAATATATCTTCACCCAACCGGATTTGAATCTCAGGCAAAGACGTTGGGTCGAGTTGATCTCGGATTACGACTTAGGAATAACTTACACCCCGGGCAAAGCCAATGTCATGGCTGATGCCGCTAAGTCGTAAATCTTATTGTAACATACTGATGTTACAACAAAGTCAACCACTTCTCCATGAGGAATTTCGTAAGCTTAACCTTCACATTGTTCCTCAAGGATTCCTATCCAACCTGGTGGGAAACCTACCCTTACGGAAATCTCCCATAATAAGAGAAACATTAAGAAATGAGTCACGAATTGTTTCTCCGTTGATGATCAAGGTGTTGTATACTTTGGAAACCGTTTAGTGGTTCCCAAAGCACGAAACCTGAGGCGGCTGATCCTTAAGGAAGCTCATGAATCCCCTCTCGCCATTCATCCCGGTAGTACTAAAATGTATCAAGACCTACACCAAGAGGTTTTGGTGGACTAGGATGAAGAGAGAAATTGCTCAATACATTGCTAGTTGCGACGTCTGTCGTCGTGTTAAAGCAGAGCATCAACGGCCTGCTGGCACCCTTCAACCTTTGGCTATTCCGAGAATGGAAATGGGATAAAATCAGTATGGATTTCATTACTGGGTTTCCCAGGACCAAGAGAGGGAATAATGCTATCTTCGTCATGATCGACCGTCTTTCCAAAGTAGCCCATTTCCTACCTGTTCGTGAGAGTATCACCGCTAGCCAGCTAGCTGACCTATACATCTCCCGAATAGTGTCTCTTCATGGTGTCCCATTGGAAATTAACTCAGACCGTGGGAGTCTCTTCACCTCTCGATTTTGGGAAAGTTTCCAAAATGCTATGGGAACTCGTCTCTCTTTTAGCACCGCCTTCCACCCCCAATCAAGTGGTCAAGTAGAGCGAGTAAATCAAATTCTGAGGATATGCTCCGAGCTTCTGTCATCTCATTCGGAATGGATTGGGAGAAATGCCTTCCATTCGCGGAGTTGCTTATAACAATAGTTATCAAGCTAGCTTGGGCAAAGCTCCTTTCGAAGTTCTCTTATGGACGAAAATGTCGAACGCCTCTTAACTGGTCAGAAACCGGGGAAAGACAACTCTTTGGCCCGGATATGATTCAGGAAGCAGAAGAGCAGGTTCGCGTTATTCGTGACCCGATCTATTGTGCTCCCGGATGTTTTTAGGGTATATGGAGATATATAGGCGGAAGAAGTACGTCAGGGGGGCCACGAGGGGCTCACGAGGGTGGAGGGCACGCCCAGGGGGATGGGCGCACCCTCCTACCTCGTGACCTCCTCGCAGATCCCCCGACGTGCACTCCAAGTCTTCTGGGCTTCTTTCCTTCCAAAAATGAGTTTCGTGAAGTTTCAGGTCAATTGGACTCCGTTTGATTTTCCTTTTCTTTGAAACCCTAAAACAGGGTAAAAACAGAAACTGACACTGGGCTCTGGGTTAATAGGTTAGTCCCAAAAATGATATAAAAGTGTATAATAAAGCCCATAAACATTCAAAACAGTAGATAATATAGCATGGAGCAATCAAAAATTATAGATACGTTGGAGATGTATCAGCATCCCCAAGCTTAATTCCTGCTCGTCCTCGAGTAGGTAAATGATAAAAGAAAGAATTTTTGATGTGGAATGATAGTTGGCATAATTTCAATGTAATTCTTCTTAATAGTGGCATGAATATTCAGATCCGAAAGATTCAAGAAAAAAGTTCATATTGACATAGAAATGATAATACTTCGAGCATACTAACTAAGCAATTATGTCTTCTCAAAATAACATGGCCAAAGAAAGCTATCCCTACAAAATCATATAGTCTGGCTATGCTCTATCTTCACCACACAAAATATTTAAATCATGCACAACCCCGATGACAAGCCAAGCAATTGTTTCATACTTTTGATGTTCTCAAACTTTTTCAATCTTCACGCAATACATGAGCGTGAGCCATGGATATAGCACTATAGGTGGAATAGATGTTGGGGAATGTAGCAATTTCAAAAAAATTCCTACGCACACGCAAGATCATGGTGATGCACAGCAACAAGAGGGTGAGAGTGTTGTCTACGTACCCTCAGTAGACGGAAGCGGAAGCGTTATAACAACGCGGTTGATGTAGTCGTACGTCTTCACGGCCCGACCGTTCAAGCACCGAACTACGGCACCTCCGAGTTTTTGCACACGTTCAGTTCGATGGCGATCCCCGGACTGCGATCCAGCAAAGTGTCGGGGATGAGTTCCTTCAGCATGACGGCGTGGTGACGATCTTGATGTTCTACCGTCGCAGGGCTTCGCCTAAGCACCGCTACAATATTATCGAGGATTATGGTGGAGGGGGGCACCGCACACGGCTAAGAGATCGATGATCGATTGTTGTGTCTCTGGGGTGCCCCCCTGCCCCCGTATATAAAGGAGTGGAGGAGGGGGCCGGCCAAGGAGGGTGGCGTGCCCAAGGGGGGAGTCCAACTCCCACCCGGAGTAGGACTCCCCTTTTTCCTATTAGGAGTAGGAGAGGGAAGGAAGAGGAAGGAAAGGGGGGCCGGCCCCCCTCCCAATTCGGATTGGGCTTGGGGGGGGGGGCGCCCCCTCCCTTGCTCCTTTCCCCTCCTTTCCACTAAGGCCCAATAAGGCCCATATACCTCTCGGGGGGTTCCGATAACCTCCTGGTGATCCGGTAGTGTCCCAATCTTACCCGGAACCTTTCCGGTGTCCAAATATAGTCGTCCAATATATCGATCTTTTTGTCTCGACCATTTCGAGACTCCTCGTCAAGTCCGTGATCACATCCGGGACTCCGAACAACCTTCAGTACATCAAAATATATAAACTCATAATGAAACAGTCATCGTAACGTTAAGCATGCGGACCCTACGGGTTCGAGAACAATGTAGACATGATCGAGACACGTCTCCGGTCAATAACCAATAGCGGAACCTGGATGATCATATTGGCTCCTACATATTCTACGAAGATCTTTATCGGTCAGACCGCATAACAACATACGTTGTTCCCTTTGTCATCGGTATGTTACTTGCCCGAGATTCGACCATCGGTATCTCAATACCTAGTTCAATCTTGTTACCGACAAGTCTCTTTACTCGTTCTGTAATACATCATCTTGAAACTAACTTATTAGTGAAAGTGCAACTATCCCTAGGTGGTTTTGGTAATTCATAACAACATATAGCTCATTGAGCTAATGCTATTCCAAGATGATTATTTCAGGAAAGCTCAATGATTGGCATGGCATGGATGGTGAAAGTGGAACCTTCAAAATGCTAAGGACAAAGGATTGGCTCAAGCTCAAAAGCTCAAGACCCTTCATTTTATATTTTAGTGATCCAAGATCACATTGAGTCTTTAGGAAAAGCCAATACTATCAAGGAGGGATGAGGTGTTGCTTAATGAGCCTCTTGCTTCATGTGCTTAGTGATATGCTCCAAAACCCTCAACTACTTTCCCATATCCACATATGACCTAAACCCTAAGCCAAACTCGGTCCTACCGATTCTTTCTATCCGGCGCCACCGAATTTCACTTGTCATAAGCCACTACCAAACCCTAGCAAATCGGTTCTACCGATAGGGATCTCGGTCTCACCGAGATGGGATTGCAAACTCTCTGTTTCCCTTTCGTAACTTTTCGGTCTCACCGAAAGAGCGGATCGGTCCCACCGAGATTGCAATGTAAACTCTTTGTTTCCTTTTTGTAACTTTTCGGTCTCACCGAAAGAGCAAATCGGTCCCACCGAGTTTGCCTGACCAACTCTCTGGTTAGCTAATTACCAAAATCGGTCTCACCGAGTTTGTGTAATCGGTCACACCGAGATTACGTTATGCCCTAACCCTAACAAAATCGGTCCTACCGAGTTGCATGTCAGTCCCACCAAAAATCTCTAACGGTCACTAGGTTTACTATTTCGGTCCGACCGAGTTTGTTGATTCGGTCACACCGAGATTGGTAAATTGTGTGTAACGGTTGGATTTTTTGTGGAGGCTATATATACCCCTCCACCTCCTCTTCATTCGTGGAGAGAGCCATCAGAACACATCTACACTTCCAACTCATATGTTCTGAGAGAGAACTACCTACTCATGTGTTGAGACCAAGATATTCCATTCCTACCATATGAATCTTGATCTCTAGCCTTCCCCAAGTTGCTTTCCACTCAAACCTTCTTTCCACCAGATCCAAATCCTATGAGAGAGAGTTGAGTGTTGGGGAGACTATCATTTGAAGCACAAGAGCAAGGAGTTCATCATCAACACACCATTTGTTACTTCTTGGAGAGTGGTGTCTCCTAGATTGGCTAGGTGTCACTTGGGAGCCTCCGACAAGATTGTGGAGTTGAACCAAGGAGTTTGTAAGGGCAAGGAGATCGCCTACTTCGTGAAGATCTACCGCTAGTGAGGCAAGTCCTTCGTGGGCGATGGCCATGGTGGGATAGACAAGGTTGCTTCTTCGTGGACCCTTCGTGGGTGGAGCCCTCCGTGGACTCGCGCAACCGTTATCCTTCATGGGTTGAAGTCTCCATCAACGTGGATGTAGGATAGCACCACCTATCCGAACCACGGGAAAAACATCCGTGTCTCCAATTGTGTTTGAATTCTCCAAACCCTTCCCTTTACATTCTTGCAAGTTGCATGCTTTACTTTCCGCTGCCAATATACTCTTTGCATGCTTGCTTGAATTGTGTGATGATTGCTTGACTTGTCCTAAAATAGCTAAAATCTGCCAAGAACTAAAATTGGGAAAAGGTTAAGTTTTTATTTGGTCAAGTAGTCTAATCACCCCCCCTCTAGACATACTTCCGATCCTACAATTAGTTGCATTGCTTGCAAGGCTTAAGTGATGTGTATTACCGAGAGGGCCCAGAGATACCTCTCTGACAATCGGAGCGACAAATCCTAATCTCGAAATACGCCAACCCAACATGTACCTTTGGAGACACCTATAGAGCACCTTTATAATCACCCAGTTACGTTGTGACGTTTGGTAGCACACAAAGTGTTCCTTCGGTAAACGGGAGTTGCATAATCTCATAATCATAGGAACATGTATAAGTCATGAAGAAAGCAATAGCAACATACTAAACGATCGGGTGCTAAGCTAATGGAATGGGTCATGTCAATCACATCATTCTCCTAATGATGTGATCCCGTTGATCAAATGACAACTCATGTCTATGGTTAGGAAACATAACCATCTTTGATTAATGAGCTAGTCAAGTAGAGGTATACTAGTGACACTTTGTTTGTCTATGTATTCACACAAGTATTACGTTTCCGGTTAATACAATTCTAGCATGAATAATAAACATTTATCATGATATAAGGAAATAAATAATAACTTTATTATTGCCTCTAGGGCATATTTCCTTCAGTCTCCCACTTGCACTAGAGTCAATAATCTAGATTACACAGTAATGATTCTAACACCCATGGGGCCTTGGTGCTGATCATGTTTTGCTCGTGGAAGAGGCTTAGTCAATGGGTCTGCTACATTCAGATCTGTATGTATCTTGCAAATCTCTATGTCTCCCACCTGGACTAGATCCCAGATGGAATGGAAGCGTCTCTTGATGTGCTTGGTTCTCTCGTGAAATATGGATTCCTTTGCTAAGGCAATTGCACCAGTATTGTCACAAAAGATTTTCATTGCACCCGATGCACTAGGTATGACACCTAGACCGGATATGAACTCCTTCATCCAGACTCCTTCGTTTGCTGCTTCCGAAGCAGCTATGTACTCCGCTTCACATGTAGATCCCGCCACGACGCTTTGTTTAGAACTGCACCAACTGACAGCTCCACCGTTTAATGTAAATACGTATCCGGTTTGCGATTTAGAATCGTCCGGATCAGTGTCAAAGCTTGCATCAATGTAACCATTTACGATGAGCTCTTTGTCACCTCCATATACGAGAAACATATCCTTAGTCCTTTTTAGGTATTTCAGGATGTTCTTGACCGCTGTCCAGTGATCCACTCCTGGATTACTTTGGTACCTCCCTGCTAGACTTATAGCAAGGCACACATCAGGTCTGGTACACATCATTGCATACATGATAGAGCCTATGGCTAAAGCATAGGGGACATCTTTCATTTTCTCTCTATCTTCTGCAGTGGTCGGGCATTGAGTCTTACTCAACTTCACACCTTGTAACACAGGCAAGAATCCTTTCTTTGCTGATCCATTTTGAACTTCTTCAAAACTTTGTCAAGGTATGTGCTTT
This sequence comes from Triticum urartu, assembly GCF_003073215.2. NCBI lineage: Eukaryota > Viridiplantae > Streptophyta > Magnoliopsida > Poales > Poaceae > Triticum > Triticum urartu. The sequence continues at coordinate 321,619,303 of NC_053025.1, forward strand.
GTGAAAGTCCAATTAAGCGTCTTGATCTATCTCTATAGATCTTAATGCCCAATATGTAAGCAGCTTCACCGAGGTCTTTCATTGAAAAACTCTTATTCAAGTATCCCTTTATGCTATCCAGAAATTCTATATCATTTACGATAGTAATATGTCATCCACATATAATATCAGAAATGCTACAGAGCTCCCACTCACTTTCTTGTAAATACAGGCTTCTCCAAAAGTCTGTATAAAACCAAATGCTTTGATCACACTATCAAAGCGTTTATTCCAACTCCGAGAGGCTTGCACCAGTCCATAAATGGATCGCTGGAGCTTGCACACTTTGTTAGCTCCCTTTGGATCGACAAAACCTTCGGTTGCATCATATACAACTCTTCTTCCAGAAATCCATTCAGGAATGCAGTTTTGACATCCATCTGCCAAATTTCATAATCATAAAATGCGGCAATTGCTAACATGATTCGGACAGACTTAAGCATCGCTACGGGTGAGAAGGTCTCATCGTAGTCAATCCCTTGAACTTGTCGAAAACCTTTTGCGACAAGTCGAGCTTTGTAGACAGTAACATTACCGTCAGCGTCAGTCTTCTTCTTGAAGATCCATTTATTCTCAATTGCTTGCCGATCATGGGCAAGTCAACCAAAGTCCACACTTTGTTCTCATACATGGATCCCATCTCAGATTTCATGGCTTCAAGCCATTTTGCGGAATCTGGGCTCACCATGCTTCTTCATAGTTCGTAGGTTCATCATGATCTAGTAGCATGACTTCCAGAACAGGATTACCGTACCACTCTGGTGCGGATCTTACTCTGGTTGATCTACGAGGTTCAGTAGTAACTTGTTCTGAAGTTTCATGATCATCATCATTAGCTTCCTCACTAATTGGTGTAGGTGTCACAGAAACCGGTTTCTGTGATGTACTACTTTCCAATAAGGGAGCAGGTACAGTTACCTCATCAAGTTCTACTTTCCTCCCACTCACTTCTTTCGAGAGAAACTCCTTCTCTAGAAAGGATCCATTCTTAGCAACAAATGTCTTGCCTTCGGATCTGTGATAGAAGGTGTACCAACTATCTCCTTTGGGTATCCTATGAAGACACATTTCTCCGATTTGGGTTCGAGCTTATCAGGTTGAAGTTTTTCACATAAGCATCGCAGCCCCAAACTTTAAAAACGACAACTTTGGTTTCTTGCCAAACCACAGTTCATAAGGCGTCGTCTCAACGGATTTTGATGGTGCCCTATTTAATGTGAATGCGGCCGTCTCTAAAGCATAACCCCAAAATGACAACGGTAAATCTGTAAGAGACATCATAGATCGTACCATATCAAGTAAAGTACGATTACAACGTTCGGACACACCATTACGCTGTGGTGTTCCGGGTGGCGTGAGTTGCGAAACTATTCCGCATTGTTTCAAATGTAGACCAAACTCGTAACTCAAATATTCTCCTCCACGATCAGATCGTAGAAACTTTATTTTCTTGTTACGATGATTTTCTACTTCACTCTAAAATTCTTTGAACTTTTCAAATGTTTTAGACTTATGTTTCATTAAGTAGATATACCCATATCTGCTTAAATCATCTGTGAAGGTGAGAAAATAACGATATCCGCCACGAGCTTCAACATTCATTGGACCACATACATCTGTATGTATGATTTCCAACAAATCTGTTGCTCTCTCCATAGTACCGGAGAACGGCGTTTTAGTTATCTTACCCATGAGGCACGGTTTGCAAGTACCAAGTGATTCATAATCAAGTGGTTCCAAAAGTCCATCAGTATGGAGTTTCTTCATGCGCTTTACACCGATATGACCTAAACGGCAGTGCCACAAATAAGTCGCACTATCATTATCAACTCTGCATCTTTTGGCTTCAACATTATGAATATGTGTATCACTACTATCAAGATTCATCAAAAATAGACCACTCTTCAAGGGTGCATGACCATAAAAGATATTACTCATATAAATAGAACAACCATTATTCTCTGATTTAAATGAATAACCATCTCGCATCAAACAAGATCTAGATATAATGTTCATGCTTAACGCTGGCACCAAATAACAATTATTTAGGTCTAATACTAATCCCGATGGTAGATGTAGAGGTAGCGTGCCGACTGCGATCACATCGACTTTGGAACCATTTCCCACGCGCATCGTCACCTCGTCCTTCGCCAGTGTTCGCTTAATCC
>NC_053025.1:321622509-321633072 GCF_003073215.2 Triticum urartu
TTCACTTCCCGGACTCCGCCGAGAAGAGACCATCACGGTAACTCACTCAGTTGATTCATTTTTATTAAGTTAAGGTTTAAGTTATCTACAACCGGACATTAACAAATTCCCATCTGCCCATAACCACGGGCACGGCTTTCGAAAGTTCATATCCCTGCAGGGGAGTCCCAACTTAGCCCATGACAAGCTCTCGCGGTCAACGAAGGAATAGACCTCCTCCCGAGACGTTCCGATCAGACTCGGTATCCCGGTTCTTCAAGACAACTCCGACAATGGTAAAACAAGTCCAGCAACACCACCCGCTGTGCCGACAAATCCTGATAGGAGCTGCACATATCTCGTTCTCAGGGCACACCGGATAAGCTAAGCGTACATGAGCCAACGTAACCCAAGTTGCCGAGGGACGGCCCCGCACAGTGCTCTAGGTTGGACCAACACTCAGAGGAGCACTGGCCCGGGGAGGTTTAAAATAAGATGACCCTTGAGTCCGCGAAACCCAAGGGAAAAGGCTAGGTGGAAAATGGTAAAACCAAGGTTGGGCATTGTTGGAGGAGTTTTATTCAAAACGGACCGTCAAGGGGTTCCCATTATAACCCAACCGCGTAAGGAACGCAAAATCCGGGAACATAACACCGATATGACGGAAACTAGGGCGGCAAGAGTGGAACAAAACACTAGGCGAGAGGCCGAGCCTTCCACCCTTTACCAAGTATATAGATGCATTAAGATAACAAGATAATATAATGGTATCCCAACAAGTAAATAATGTTCCAAAAAGGAACGACCTCCAATCTTCACCTGCAACTAGCGACGCTATAAGAGGGGCTGAGCAAAGCGGTAACATAGCCAATCAACGGTTTGCTAGGACATGGTGGGTTAGAGGTTTGACATGGCATTTTGGGAGGCTTGAAAGCAAGTGGTAGGCATCGTAGCATTGGCATAGCAAAAGAGCGAGCATCTAGCAAAGCAAAGATAGTAGTGATTTCGAGGGTATGATCATCTTGCCTGCAAAGTTGTCAGAGTTGACTGGATCCTCGAAAGCAAACTCAATGGGCTCCTCGTTAGAGAACTTGTCTCCCGGCTCTACCCAAACAAGACAAACAAGCAAATGGAATACAATCAACCACGTGCAAACTCAAACAACATGATGCAAGGATGGTATGCTATACGGGATGCATTATGTGATGCATATGCAAGATTTGACAAGGGATGCATGAACCTAGCCTCAACATGGGAATCCAAGTGCTCCACTGGAAATATGAGATGAAATCGCTTGAAAACGATATAAAGAATGCCGGAATCGGAGTTACGGTTTGGAAATGGCAAGCAATTCAAATATGGCCACGTTTTGTGATTTACAGCAAGTAGCCATCTAAATGCAACAAGATGAACATGCTACAACACCCAAACATGGCATCAAAATACATGGCAGGGATGCATTAAAGATGCTTAACAAAAGTCTAGCACTGAGCTACGGCCAATACACCCATTAACAGCTTCAAACAAGCATGGCAAAAATGCATATGGTAAACAGATTTCAGACTTAGTGAAATTAACACTTGTCTGGAATTTCAGATCAGGTAGCACACTTTGGAGCAACAAAACTATATGCTACAGGACTTGAACATGGCAAAGTAAAGCATGGCATGGAGCTACTCAAAGAGCTTAACAAAAGTCCCTTAGTTACCTTGAGCCAAAAGGGATCATAAAATACAATTGCAAGCATGTGAACATGGCAACAACATAATCAGTTCTCAGACTTGGTGAAAACTGGAGCATGCTGAAACAGATATCAAGTAGGCATGTTTACAAGCTCGATGCACTCACTACAGAGCAAGTCATGACAAGCTAAGCATACACCCATCAAGAATACACAAAATGCAAGCTATACATGGCAAGAACAATAGCATAGCATGCACAGATCAACTACAACATCCTTGGCAAAATCGCTAACAAGTAGAAAATCTGCCCAGATTCATGAAGTAGCAAAAGTAGTGCTCGATTGACTCAAGCTAGGGTGCTCCATAATTGCAAACAAAGACATGGATGGATAGAGCACTACAAGATTAACAAAACATCCTTACTGACCATCCTCAAAAGAGGCACAGATCACTAGGAAACAACATGAACATATGGCAACATGAGATAAACAGCTCAAGGACTTAGTGGAATTGCTAAGTTCCTGAAATCAACATTACCAAGTGCCTCACTTTGCAAGCTTGTGCTAGTCACCACACACATCACAAAAATACATGGGTTGCACCTCTGGAAAGATGGCAAAACCCTTAACAAAACATATGTAGAGCTCATGGGCATATCATGCACACAATAATCATGGCAAAAATGACAAATAACTAAATGGAGCAGCAGATCTGACAATTAACTCAAGTAGCTCTCTTCTAACAGCATTTCGGGCATCAAGATGAACTCAAATGAAAATGATGCAATGGAATGAAATGATGTACTCTCTGAGACGAACATTTTGATATGCTATATGCCCAAAACGGAGTTACGGATGCAAAGTTATAGCACGATGAACAAGGGCATATGAACTAGGGTTTTGGGGATAAAAGTCAACCCGAACGGATCTCAGATCCAGATCTACTGTAGTTGCACGGATGACGAGGATCGCCGGCCGGAGCTTCGAGCTCGCCGGACTTGCAGAAGGTGGGGGCCGGCCGGATCTAAGGAGGGGGACGGCGACGGCGCGGCCGGTCGGCGATGGGCGGCGCGGTGACGGCGTCCGCGGTAGGGCGGCGACAGGTGCGTACGGGCGGTGCCAGGGGCAGCCGGGCGGCGCCGGAATCGGCCGGAGACGAAGCTGGCCGGCGAGGTGGCCGCTCGGGCGCGGGGGAGACGAAGCCGCGGGGCGGCGCACCGGCTTGGGCCGCGGGGGCCGATCCGGGCTTCCCGGGCCGGCGGCGGAGGGAGGCAGCGATGGGCCACGTGGCGCGAGCTGAGTGGTGGCGGCGGATCGGGCGGACGTGTCCGGCCCGATTCGGACACGTCCGGCGGCGAGGGGAGCTGATTCTAGGGTTTTGGGGAAGAAGGGGATCCGGATTTCGGAGGGGGTCTTTATATAGGCATAGGAGGAGCTAGGAGAGTCCAAATGAGGTGCGGTTTTCGGCCACGCGATCGTGATCGAACGCTCTAGATGATGGAGGGGGTTTAGGTGGGTTTTGGGCCAACTTGGAGGGGTGTTGGGCTGCAACACACACGAGGCCTATTCTGTCCCTCGGTTAACCGTTGGAGTATCAAACGAAGTCCAAATGATACCGGAAATGTTTGGCAAGTCTCGGTCCAATCCGGAAATGTTTAATCCCCACACACGAAAGAAAGGTAGAAATGACCACCGGAGGAGAACGGAGCGCCGGAATGCAAAACGGACAACAGGGAAAAAGCTCGAATGCATGAGATGAACACGTATGCAAATGCAAAGCACACGATGACATGATATGAGATGCATGACAACGATAACAACACACGGAGACAAAGACCCGATCCCGAGAAAATAAAATAACTTAAGGCCGGAAACAACAAGAGTTGGAATACATATTGGGAAAGTCATATCCGGGGTGTTACAACACTCCACCACTACGAAAGGATCTCGTCCCGAGATCTAGGACTGAAAGAACGCCAGGTACTCAGAACGGAGGTGATCCTCGCGTTCCCAGGTAGCTTCACGGTCGGAATGGTGTGACCACTTGACTTTGAGGAATTTGATCGACTTGTTGCGAGTCTTGCATTCAGTCTCTTCAAGAATAGCAACTGGGTGCTCATGGTAAGAGAGATCTTCTTGGAGCTCAATGTCCTTGAAGTTGACGGTGCGGTCAGGAGTCTTGAAGCACTTTCGGAGCTGAGAGACATGGAACACATCATGAACATTTGCAAAGTTAGAAGGAAGCTCGAGTTGATAGGCGAGATCACCTCTCTTGCTGACAATCTTGAAAGGTCCCACGTATCTGGGGGCAAGCTTCCCTTTGATACCGAAGCGACGAGTATCTTTCATAGGAGAGACGCGGAGGTAAACATGATCTCCGATCTCGAAAGCCAAATCACGGTGCTTACTATCATAGTAGCTCTTCTGGCGGGATTGGGCTGCTTTGAGGTTATCTCGAATGACTTTGCACATCTCCTCTGCCTCTGTGATTAAGTCATTACCCAAAAGCTGACGTTCACCGGTTTCAGACCAGTTGAGAGGGGTACGGCACTTCCTGCCATATAGGATTTCAAATGGGGCCTTGCCCAAACTTGTTTGAAAACTGTTGTTGTAGGAGAATTCAGCATAAGGAAGACAATCCTCCCACTTCATGTCGAAGGAGATCACACAAGCCCTGAGCATATCTTCAAGAATCTGGTTGACACGCTCGACTTGACCGCTAGTTTGAGGATGGAAAGCTGTGCTGAAGCGGATGTTGGTGCCCATGGCCTTCTGAAAAGAATCCCAAAACTTGGAGGTAAAGATGCTGCCACGGTCTGAAGAGATCACTTGTGGAATACCGTGCAGAGAGACAATTCGAGAGGTATAGAGTTCCGCCAATTGAGCTGCAGTGATTGACTCTTTGATAGGCAGAAAATGAGCCACTTTGGTGAGTTTGTCGATGACAACGAATATAGCATCATTGCCACGCTTGGACTTTGGAAACCCAGTCACGAAGTCCATCTCAATGTGGTCAAACTTCCATTCCAGAATGGCAAGAGGTTGGAGGAGACCAGCTGGCCTTTGGTGTTCTGCCTTCACTCTTCTGCAGACATCACACTCGTTCATGAATTGAGCAATCTCGCGCTTCATTCGAGTCCACCAATAAGCCTGCTTGAGGTCCTGATACATCTTCGTGCTCCCAGGGTGGATGGAGAGGAGAGAATTGTGAGCCTCGTTCATGATCACTTTACGGAGGTCACCTTTGGGTACAATAATACGATCCTCGAAGAAGAGAGTATCCTTGTCATCAAGGCGGTAGCACTTGTACTTGGGTTGACTCTTGGCAATCCCAATCTTCACCTTTTTCACCATAGCATCAAGAAGCTGAGCTTGTCGAATCTGGTCTTCCAAGGTAGGAGAGACTTGAAGGTTGGTGAGGAAACCTTGAGGAACAACTTGCAGATTAAGTTTGCGGAAAGCTTCACAAAGCTCGGGTTGATAAGGCTTGAGAATCAGACTGTTGCAATAAGCTTTCCTGCTCAATGCGTCAGCAATCACATTGGCCTTGCCTGGAGTATACTAGATACTTGGATTATACTTTTGAATCATTTCGACCCATCGAGTTTGCCTGAGGTTGAGATTAGGCTGAGTGAAGATGTACTTGAGACTCTTGTGATCAGTGAAAATGTCCACTTTTCTTCCCAATAAGAGATGTCTCCAAGTCAAAAGAGCATGCACAACTGCCGCCAACTCGAGATCATGAGTGGGGTAGTTCTTCTCATTGGGCTTCAACTGGCGAGAGGTATAAGAAACAACTTTCTTCTCTTGCATCAACACTGCACCAAGACCTTGGAGAGAGGCATCACAAAAGACCTCGTACGGCTTGTATTCATCAGGCGGAGTCAGAACTGGAGCAGTGATCAATTTATCTTTCAAAGTGTTGAAAGCAATGTCACACTCCGGAGACCAAACGTACTTGACGTGCTTCTGAAGAAGATTTGAGAGAGGCTTCGTGATCTTAGAAAAGTTTTCAACGAATCTTCGACAGTAGCTTGCGAGACCGAGGAAGCTACGGAGTTGCTTCACGTTCTGAGGAGGTTCCCAATTCACAATTGCAGACACCTTCTCAGGATTCACGGCAATGCCCCTGGCAGAGATGATATGACCAAGATAAAGAACCTCATCGAGCCAAAATTCGCACTTGGAGAACTTGGCATAGAACTTGTGTTCCCTCAACTTATCGAGTACCAAACGCAAGTGCTTGGCATGATCTTCCTTGTTCTTCGAGAAAACCAGAATGTCGTCGAGATAGACCAAAACAAAGTCATTGGTGTAGGCGTTGAAGATGAAGTTCATCATGCGAGAGAACGTCGGAGGAGCGTTGATGAGGCCAAAAGACATGACAGTGTATTCATATGAACCATAGCTTGTCCTGAAAGCCGTCTTGGGAATATCTTGCTCACGGATTCAAATCTGATGATAACCCATACGGAGATCAAGCTTGGAGAATACTTGGGCACCTTTGAGTTTTTCGAACAGCTCGTTGATGTTGGGAAGTGGGTATTTGTTCTTGATGGTCTTCTTGTTCAATGGACGGTAATCAACACAAAGTCGGTCTGTTCCATCCTTCTTTTTCACAAAAAGAACACCACAATGCCACGGAGAAGAACTAGGCCGGATGAGACCCATTCTCTCTTGAATATCGAGTTGCTTCTTTAGCTCCTTCAACTCTTCAGGTCCGAGCTTGTAAGGACGCTTGCACACAGGTTCCGTGCCAGGCCCAAGATCGATGACGAATTCAACTGGCCGGTGCAGAGGCATTCCTGGAAACTCTTCTGGAAAGACGTCTTGATATTCACAAACGACTGGAATTTGTGAGATAGCATCCAGTTCACCCTTCTCATTGAGAGAAAATAGACGGATGGTATCATCATTCGCGGCAAAGAGAATTACATCCTCAGACGAATGAGTCAATTGAATCTGCCTGGCTGCACAATCAAGCTGAGCCTTGTGCTTAGAAAGCCAATCCATCCCGAGAATAAGATCAATATCCGAGTTACCAAGAACCATTGGGGAAGCTAGAAACTTGAAATCACCCATCATGATAGAAATATCTGGGACTATTGAAGTAGCCCTCATAGACTTAGCCGGAGAAACCACTCCCATAGGTTTACCCAAAATTTGCGAAACGAAGTCATGCTTGGAAACAAATGATCTGGACATGAAACAATGCGATGCACCAGTGTCAAAAAGAGCTTTTGCGGGAAAAGAGTTAACTGGAAAGTTACCCATGATGACATCTGATGAGTCCTCTGCCTGAGCTGCATTCAGCAAGTTGACCTTAGCGTGCTTGGGGTTATGCTTGACCACAGCTGTACTTGCCGATCTCACAGGAGGAGGAGGGAGACGCCTCTGGTTGAGACACTTGTTGGCATAGTGACCCTTCTGTTGGCACTTGTTGCACGTGACCTCTGAAAGCGGACGGTGGTACGGAGCACTCGATCTTGGAGCTTGAGACGAAGTCTTGTTCTGAAAACCAGGGTTGGGGGGGTGGGAAGATCCACTGCCACCTTTGCTCTTCTGCTGATACGGCTGCCGGAACGGAGGAGGAGGAAGCCAATACTTCTGCTGCTTGGCCACTTGAGTAGAGGAAGAAGGAGTAGTGTCTCTGACTCGCTTCTTGGAAGCATCACACCTCAATTGAGCGGCCTCTTGCTTCAATGCCATGTTGTAGAACTCATCGTACCTCAAGGGCTCAAAGAGAACAAGAGCTAGCTGAATTTCTTCTCTGAGACCACCCCTGAACTGGTATATCATGCTCTTCTCATCAGGGACGTCCTGCTTGGCAAAGCGGGCGAGCTTCTGAAACAACTTGTTGTAGTCATAGGCAGACAAAGAGCCTTGCTTCAGGTTGCGGAATTCCTCATGCTTGCTTTCAACCATGCTCTGAGGGATATGGTGAGCTCTGAAATCTTGACGGAATTCATCCCAGGTAATAACACGTCCACCTCTGGAATCCTTGTATTGCTGGAACCATTCTGCAGCTTGATCTTTGAGTTGGAAGGAAGCGAACTTGATAAAGTCCTCAGGCCTGACGTTACTGCACTCAAAATGCTTACACAGATCCACGAGCCAATCGTCAGCATCAGGTGCCTCAACACAATTGCTGAAAGTCTTTGGCCCGTTAGCAAGGAACTGGTTGAGTGTAGCAAAGTGATTCTGATTGCTGCCTTGGTTCCCTTGGTTGCCTTGATTTCGCTCTTGAAGAATTTGCATGATCAACTGTGTGTTTGCATTGGTTGCGGCCATCACAGCTTGCCATGCCTCCGGAGGAGGGGGAGGTGGTGGCGGATCTTGATTCTGATTCTGACCGGTGCTCTTAGCGGGAGCCATCCTGAAGAGGTTGACCACCGTTAGCACATAGACAGATAAAATGACGCTGAATCCAACAGAATGAAAATTGCAACATAAAGTCTTCACATCCGAACAAAATGAACGAATGCATTCCTCTTGAAATGGTCACATATCCATAAATTGAGAAGCCACTTAGAATATAGGTAGAGAAATAAATCAATAAGGTACGGATCAAGAACGAATACTCGGTAAGAAATCCCAATCTCAAACCAAATATCCATGGAAGAAGAACTAGAGCTACAAGAATTCCCACCTATGAAATTTCCGAACCTTTCCGGTTATGCAATCAGGTGTTGGGGATACAGGGGAAGCATAATATCTCACCCAAATCTAGAAAATCCTACATCCAGCTGTATCCATCCTTGAACACATAACCGAGAAAAACTTCGGAAACCATCTACCTCAACCTTCGAAAAGCATCCGTTATACAAGTTATGGCAATACTCCCGAACTCCCGCCCCGGTACTGGGTGGCATCGAGGTTATCTCACCAACGAACTGCATAAAAGAGATTTTCGATGTCGGCGTACTAAACTCAGGTATTCCAGAATTGCAACGATAAAATTATGACGACAACACCTCAGAGCTCAACTCCCCGGGACACTTCCACAAAACCCCTGACAGGAGGCACCAAGACAATGTTCTCATCATAAAACCATCGGAACGATTCCAAGATACCCGCGTGATCCTAAATTTTTTTTAGTGAAATTTGAGAAGAGAAGAGTCAAAACTCTACGTCAGGATGCCTTACCAGAGCGATGAGGAGACTGGGAAGTAAAAAGAATTCCTAAACACTCCGATATATAATTCCTAAATGACTCAAAACATTTTTCTAGACACAACTCGGCCGCTAAAAAATGATCAAGCAATGGGGCTTCTAAGGTCGGGGAAGGCTCTGATTACCAACTTGTAACGCCCTCGATGCGGCTATATCTCCCACGTGACGAGGCACGACTTAGAGGCATAACTGCATTGAAAGCAATGTCGCAAGTTAGGCAATCATCACAACATCCCATGTAATATATAGATAATAAAAGGGGATATAACATAGTTGGCTTACACTCGCCACGTCAATCAAGTACATAAATAACATTACATCATCCAAACACTCATGGCCCGACTACGGTGCCAAAATAAAAGATAACCCAACAAGCGACACGGTCCCGATCACCCCAACTGGGCACCACTACTGATCATCAGGAAAGGAAACATAGTAACGTTGAGAGTCCTCGTCGAACTCCCACTTGAGCTCAAGCGCGTCACCTGGAGCGGAATCATCAGGCCCTGCATCTGGTGTAATAGTAATCTATGAGCCATAGGGACTCAGCAATCTTGCACCCTCGCGATCAAGACTATTTAAGCTCATAGGTAAGGCAAGGTAAATAAAAGTGGAGCTGCAGCAAGCGACTAGCATATATGGTGGCTATCCTGTTCGCAAAAGAGAGCGAGAAGAGAAGGCAAAGCGCGAGCGAGAAACTAGAGGGCAACCTGCGCAATCATTACTCCAACACAGTGTTCACTTCCCGGACTCCGCCGAGAAGAGACCATCACGGTAACTCACTCAGTTGATTCATTTTTATTAAGTTAAGGTTTAAGTTATCTACAACCGGACATTGACAAATTCCCATCTGCCCATAACCACGGGCACGGCTTTCGAAAGTTCATATCCCTGCAGGGGAGTCCCAACTTAGCCCATGACAAGCTCTCACGGTCAACGAAGGAATAGACCTCCTCCCGAGACGTTCCGATCAGACTCGGTATCCCGGTTCTTCAAGACAACTCCGACAATGGTAAAACAAGTCCAGCAACACCGCCCGCTGTGCCGACAAATCCCGATAGGAGCTGCACATATCTCTTTCTCAGGGCACACCGGATAAGCTAAGCGTACATGAGCCAACGTAACCCAAGTTGCCGAGGGACGGCCCCGCACAGTGCTCTAGGTTGGACCAACACTCAGAGGAGCACTGGCCCGGGGGGGTTTAAAATAAGATGACCCTTGGGTCCGGTAACCCAAGGGAAAAGGCTAGGTGGCAAATGGTAAAACCAAGGTTGGGCATTGCTGGAAAAGCTTTATTCAAGGCGGACCGTCAAGGGGTTCCCATTATAACCCAACCGCGTAAGGAACGCAAAATCCGGGAACATAACACCGATATGACGGAAACTAGGGCGGCAAGAGTGGAACAAAACACTAGGCGAGAGGCCGAGCCTTCCACCATTTACCAAGTATATAGATGCATTAAGATAACAAGATAATATAATGGTATCCCAACAAGTAAATAATGTTCCAAAAAGGAACGACCTCCAATCTTCACCTGCAACTAGCGACGCTATAAGAGGGGCTGAGCAAAGCGGTAACATAGCCAATCAACGGTTTGCTAGGACATGGTGGGTTAGAGGTTTGACATGGCATTTTGGGAGGCTTGAAAGCAAGTGGTAGGCATCGTAGCATTGGCATAGCAAAAGAGCGAGCATCTAGCAAAGCAAAGATAGTAGTGATTTCGAGGGTAT
>NC_053025.1:321634072-321645664 GCF_003073215.2 Triticum urartu
TAGAGCACAGGAACAGATTTCTGTGATGAACTACTTTCCAATAAGGGAGCAGGTACAGTTACCTCATCAAGTTCTACTTTCCTCCCACTCACTTCTTTCGAGAGAAACTCCTTCTCTAGAAAGGATCCATTCTTAGCAATGAATGTCTTGCCTTCGGATCTGTGATAGAAGGTGTACCCAACAGTCTCCTTTGGGTATCCTATGAAGACACATTTCTCCGATTTGGGTTCGAGCTTATCAGGTTGAAGCTTTTTCACATAAGCATCGCAGCCCCAAACTTTAAGAAACGACAACTTTGGTTTCTTGCCAAACCATAGTTCATAAGGTCGTCAACGGATTTTGATGGTGCCCTATTTAACGTGAATGCCGTCTCTAAAGCATAACCCCAAAACGATAGCGGTAAATCAGTAAGAGACATCATAGATCGCACCATATCTAGTAAAGTACGATTACGACGTTCGGACACACCATTACGCTGTGGTGTTCCGGGTGGCGTGAGTTGCGAAACTATTACGCATTGTTTCAAATGTAGACCAAACTCGTAACTCAAATATTCTCCTCCACGATCAGATCGTAGAAACTTTATTTTCTTGTTACGATGATTTTCCACTTCACTCTGAAATTCTTTGAACTTTTCAAATGTTTCAGACTTATGTTTCATTAAGTAGATATACCCATATCTGCTCAAATCATCTGTGAAGGTGAGAAAATAACGATACCCGCCGCGAGCCTCAATATTCATCGGGACCACATACATCAGTATGTATGATTTCCAACAAATCTGTTGCTCGCTCCATAGTTCCGGAGAACGACGTTTTAGTCATCTTGCCCATGAGGCATGGTTCGCAAGTACCAAGTGATTCATAATCAAGTGATTCCAAAAGTCCATCAGTATGGAGTTTCTTCATGCGCTTTACACCAATATGACCCAAACGGTAGTGCCACAAATAAGTTGCACTATCATTATCAACTCTGCATCTTTTGGCTTCAACATTATGAATATGTGTATCACTACTATCGAGATTCAACAAAATAGACCACTCTCAAGGGTGCATGACCATAAAAGATATTACTCATATAAATAGAACAACCATTATTCTCTGATTTAAATGAATAACCGTCTCGCATCAAACAAGATCCAGATATAATGTTCATGCTTAACGCTGGCACCAAATAACAATTATTTAGGTCTAAAACTAATCCCGAAGGTAGATGTAGAGGTAGCGTGCCGACGCGATCACATCGACTTTGGAACCATTTCCCACGCGCATCGTCACCTCGTCCTTACAGGTCTTCGCTTAATCCGTAGTCCCTGTTTCGAGTTGCAAATATTAGCAACAGAACCAGTATCAAATACCCAGGTGCTACTGCAAGCTCTGGTAAGGTACACATCAATAACATGTATATCACATATACCTTTGTTCACCTTGCCATCCTTCTTATCCGCCAAATACTTGGGGCAGTTCCGCTTCCAGTGACCAGTCTGTTTGCAGTAGAAGCACTCAGTCTCAGGCTTAGGTCCAGACTTGGGTTTCTTCTCTGAGCAGCAACTTGTTTGTGTTCTTCTTGAAGTTCCCCTTCTTCTTCCCTTTACCCTTTTTCTTAACTGGTTTTGACCATCAACACTTGATGCTCCTTTTTGATTTCTACCTCCGCAGCCTTTAGCATCGCGAAGAGCTCGGGAATTGTCTTATTCATCCCTTGCATATTATAGTTCATCACGAAGCTTTTGTAGCTTGGTGGCAGTGATTGAAGAACTCTGTCAATGACACTATCAACAGGAAGATTAACTCCCAGTTGAGTCAAGTGATTATGATACCCAGACATTTTGAGTATATGTTCACTGACAGAACTATTCTCCTCCATCTTGCAGCTATAGAACTTATTGGAGACTTCATATCTCTCAATCCGGGCATTTGCTTGAAATATTAACTTCAACTCCTGGAACATCTCATATGCTCCATGACGTTCAAAACGTCTTGAAGTCCCGGTTCTAAGCCGTAAAGCATGGCACACTGAACTATCGAGTAGTCATCAGCTTTACTCTGCCAGACATTCTTAAGTCATCAAGCAGCATCTGCAGCAGGCCTGGCACCCAGCGGTGCTTCCAGGACGTAATTCTTCTGTGCAGCAATGAGGATAATCCTCGGACCCAGTCCGTGTAATTGCTACCATCATCTTTCAACTTTGCTTTCTCAAGGAACGCATTAAAATTCAACGGAACAACAACACGGGCCATCTATCTACAATCAACATAGACAAGCAAAATACTATCAGGTACTAAGTTCATGATAAATTTAAGTTTAATTAATCATATTACTTAAGAACTCCCACTTAGATAGACATCCCTCTAATCATCTAAGTGATCACGTGATCCATATCAACTAAACCATGTCCGATCATCACGTGAGATGGAGTAGTTTTCAATGGTGAACATCACTATGTTGATCATATCTACTATATGATTCATGCTCGACCTTTCGGTCTTCAGTGTTCCGAGGCCATATCTGCATATGCTAGGCTCGTCAAGTTTAACCCGAGTATTCTGCGTGTGCAAAACTGGCTTGCACCCGTTGTAGATGAACGTAGAGCTTATCACACCCGATCATCACGTGGTGTCTCGGCACGACGAACTTTGGCAACGGTGCATACTCAGGGAGAACACTTTTACCTTGAAATTTAGTGAGAGATCATCTTATAATGCTACCGTCAAACAAAGCAGAATAAGATGCATAAAGGATAAACATCACATGCAATCAATATAAGTGATATGATATGGCCATCATCATCTTGTGCTTGTGATCTCCATCTCCGAAGCACCGTCATGATCACCATCGTCACCGGCGCGACACCTTGATCTCCATCGTAGCATCATTGTCGTCTCACCAACTATTGCTTCTACGACTATCGCTACCGCTTAGTGATAAAGTAAAGCAATTACAGGGCGATTGCATTGCATACAATAAAGCGACAACCATATGGCTCCTGCCAGTTGCTGATAACTCCGTTACAAAACATGATCATCTCATACAATAAATATAGCATCATGTCTTGACCATATCACATCACAACATGCCCTGCAAAAACAAGTTAGACGTCCTCTACTTTGTTGTTGCAAATTTTATGTGGCTGCTATGGGCTGAGCAAGAATCGTTCTTACCTACGCATCAAAACCACAACGATAGTTCGTCAAGTTAGTGATGTTTTAACCTTCACATGGACCGGCCGTAGACACACTCGGTTCAACTAAAGTTGGTGAAACTGACACCCGCCAGCCACCTATGTGCAAAGCACGTCGGTAGAACCAGTCTCGCGTAAGCGTACGCGTAATGTCGGTCCGGGCCGCTTCATCCAACAATACCGCCGAACCAAAGTATGACATGCTGGTAAGCAGTATGACTTGTATCGTCCACAACTCACTTGTGTTCTACTCGTGCATATAACATCTACGCATAAAACCTGGCTCGGATACCACTGTTGGGGAACATAGTAATTTCAAAAAAAATCCTACGCACACGCAGGATCATGGTGATGCATAGCAATGAGAGGGGAGAGTGTTGTCCACATACCCTCGTAGACTGTTAAGCGGAAGCGTTATGACAACGCGGTTGATATAGTCGTACGTCTTCACGATCGACCGATCCTTAGTACCGAACGTACGGCACCTCCGCGTTCAGCACACGTTCAGCTCGGTGACGTCCCATGAACTCACGATCTAGTAGAGCTCAGGGAAGAGTTCCGTCAGCACGACGGCGTGATGACGATGTTGATGAAGCTACCATGACAGGGCTTCGCCTAAGCACCACTATAGTATGACCGAGGTGGATTATGGTGGAGGGGGGCACCGCACACGGCTGGGAGAGATCTTTGTAATCAACTTGTGTGTCTAGAGGTGCCCCCCTGCCCTTGTATATAAAGGAGCAAGGGGGAGGCCGGCCGGCCCTTGTTGGTGCGCCAGGAGGAGGAATCCTCCTCCTAGTAGGAGTAGGATTCCCCTCTTTCCTACTCCTACTAGGAGGGGGAAAGGAAGGGAGAGAAAGAGAAGGAAAGGGGGCGCCGCCCCCCTCTCCTAGTCCAATTCGGACAGAGGGTTGGAGGCCTGCTGCCTGCCCTGGGCCGGCCCCTCTCTCTTTCCCTTATGGCCCAACAAGGCCCATTAGCCACTGGGGGGTTCCGGTAACCCCTCCGGTACTCCGGTAAAATCCCGATTTTATCCGGAACTCTTCTGATGTCCAAATGTAGGCTTCCAATATATCAATCTTCATGTCTCGACCATTTCGAGACTCCTCGTCATGTCCGTGATCATATCCGGGACTCCGAACTACCTTCGGTACATCAAAACATATAAACTCATAAAACGATCGTCACAGAACTTTAAGCGTGTGGACCCTACGGGTTCGAGAACTATGTAGAGATGACGAGACATGTCTCTGATCAATAACCAATAGCGGAACCTGGATGCTCATATTGGTTCCTACATATTCTACGAACATCTTTATCGGTCAAACCGCATAACACTATACGTTGTTCTCTTTGTCATCGGTATGTTAGTTGCCCGAGATTCGATCGTCGGTATCCCAATACCTAGTTCAATCTTGTTACCTGCAAGTCTCTTTACTCGTTTCGTAATGTACTATCCCGCAACTAAATCATTAGTTGCATTGCTTGCAAGGCTTATAGTGATGTGCATTATCGAGAGGGCCCAAAGATACCTCTCCGACAATCAGAGTGACAAATCCTAATCTTGATCTATGCCAACTCAACAAGTACCATCGGAGACACCTGTAGAGCACCTTTATAATCACCCAGTTACGTTGTGACGTTTGGTAGCACACAAAGTGTTCCTCCAGTATCCGTGAGATGCATAATCTCATAGTCATAAGAACATGTATAAGTCATGAAGAAAGCAATAGGAGTAAACAAAATGATCAAGTGCTAAGCTAACGGAATGGGTCAAGTCAATCACATCATTCTCCTAATGATGTGATCCCATTGATCAAATAATAACTCATGTCTATGGTTTGGAAACTTAACCATCTTTGATCAATGAGCTAGTCAAGTAGAGGCATACTAGTGACACTATGTTTGTCTATGTATTCACACATGTATTATGTTTCCGGTTAATACAATTCTAGCATGAATAATAAACATTTATCATGAAATAAGGAAATAAATAATAACTTTATTATTGCCTCTAGGGCACTAATTTCCTTCAGTCTCCCACTTGCACTAGAGTCAATAATCTAGATTACACACCCTCAATTTAAACCACCAAACAATAGTTACATCGACATGTTTCAACACCCACATAGGAGTCAGTGTAAGTGTTGCATTGTGGTTTTGCTCGTGGAAGAGGCTTACTCAACTGGGTCTGCGGAACTACTTACGCATCCGTAGAGTATTTCTCTTGCAGATTGGCTTCATTGAATAACCAACCCGTGGACTAACGATCTCCCGGAATTGTGTAGTGGACTTATCAGCGCTCTAGACTTCTCTCGACTCTGTCTGCTTATGGTTTCTCTCCTATAGTGTTAATAGTCATCGCGATTTCCCTGTTGCCCACAATTCAAGGCATTATCCTGGATTCACCAGTACTCTGTCACCCTATAACACGCACTATTTCAAACTCTCGCGCTTCCAAAAATGACACTATGCCTACATAGTACGACGCCTGAGCGATCGATATGACGTCACGAGTCCATCCAGGACTCCTTCATTCGGTGCTTTCCGAGGTCCGACGCCGGATGTCTCATGCCACCGAGCAGCAAGTGCCTCTACACTGCCCGCTTCACATCTGTATTGGATGCCCACGCGCCGACCTAACACGTTGGTATCGGTGGTTGCTCGACACCTTTAGAATCGTTCCCTGCGGATCCAGTGTCAAAGCTTGCATTCAAAGGACGTAACCATTATCCGCAATGACTCTTTGTCACATCGCAATATAACGAGGGAAACAGCTCTCCCTTCGCGCTCGCCTTGTTCCAGGTACTTCAGATGTTCATTGAACGCTGTCGAAGTGATCCACATCCTGGATACTTTGGTAACCTCGCCCTGCGCTACGACTTAATATCAGCACACAGTGGGCTCTCGCGTACACATCATTGCCATTACACGCTCTGATAAGAGCCTTGATGCCCATCCGCCTCGAATCATCGCACTACCGCAACAAAATAGACACTTCCGTATGATGATAGTTTTGTCACA
This sequence comes from Triticum urartu, assembly GCF_003073215.2. Lineage (NCBI taxonomy): Eukaryota > Viridiplantae > Streptophyta > Magnoliopsida > Poales > Poaceae > Triticum > Triticum urartu. Next base: position 321,640,277 of record NC_053025.1, read on the forward strand.
ATACCGCGCTCTTACGTTGTTTGTCTCCATGCAGCTGTAGCCATTCTCCCATGACGATTTTTATGACTATGACCATCAAGGATAGTCCATACCTGTGGTTGTGCGTAGCCAGTGTTGCCTTTGTCATACCAAAATTATCATGCAGCCCGGCAAGTGTGCGACCTTCCATCATCGATACAGCCTCACGGGCGTCGGCCGAGACGTGCTGTTGCTAACGGCGCGCCACCGTGACCGACCACGTGGCGGCATACCACGACTTTCGCAACAGGAAACGCCCGTTAAGCTATCGCGTCCGCGCGTTTTGGATCCGAAACCCGCGGCCTACCGCCGCCACAACTCCGGCGCGCGTTGACCACCGCGCCCGACCAATGGCGATTTTCCATGTGTAAAATTCATCATTGGCTGGAGGAACGCAGCCGTGGCCGGCTCTCAGCTCGTTGGAAAGTGTTCACTCCACTCTCGCCATTCGCAGAGAAGGCTCACGCTACCGCGGTCGCCCCTATGATCGGTGCGACATCTGCTCGGCACCGAGATTCCCCCAACGCGAGTGCAGCGTTCTCCCACTTCATAGTTGCAAAGTCTTGGCGTGGTTCTTCCTCGCCCAGACTTCTTACTTGGTCAAGAAGACAGCCGTTGGGCTTATGCGAGTCCGCCGAGTCCCATGGAAAGCCGTGTTAACGGTCTCCGACACTATCGCTCCATTTTACACTGGGGTTTGTTTTCCCGCGTCGTACACCAAGGTCCCGTTATACGCCCAATACTGAATTAGGAGGCCGGTCCAGATTCCTCGCGCAGATGTTTGCCCCTCGGAGTTGACTTTTAGTAGCGTCATTAGGTGCTCCTCTTCCAATTAATTTCAGCCCCCATCTTCACTCATGGCGCCTCATGTTTGCTCATGGCCCCCATGACAGTGTGTATCAGCTCTTCACTATGAGTGGTCGCCCTCATTATTAACTCTTGGCCTATTACGGCCCGTGGTGAAACTGGCTAGTACTCTTTGCATCATGAAATAGCGTTTAGTAACTTCTCTCAGTTTACACTCCACTTAACTGGACCCGTGGTGAAACTGGCCCGTATTGGTTACAGTGTTCAACTTGGGCATATATACCCTTATTTAACAGAACCCGTTTATATCCTTCGCAGTCCAGTTTCCAAGCCCATGTTATTGTCGCTTGCTCCTCTCCTACAGAGCCGATTTATACTTGGCCACATTATCCAGCATTCATTTACTTTATAGTGTCTCTATTCACTTTACTCATCTATTCTGTCTTGTGGGCCATAGTTCATCATCTGTGGTTAACTAGTTCGAGACCCGTTATGTGGTTCTTGAGTGTAATTTCAACGTTTCTGTTGGACGTTGTGTCATAGCATCATCAGATATAGCGAACCTGATTACATGCATGGCCTTGTGATTGGTCGGCCTATGATAGAGTGGAGCAAATTCCGAACGTTGTAGGCTCACACTTTGTGAGACTGATCTCGATCAGATTTTGCCATAATGCGCGTCCTGTTATTGGCCCATGTTTGGCCAATCGATCATACGGTCCCGTATAAGGCCCATTGATGATACGGCCCGTAGAAGGCCCATTGTTTCTACGGCCCGTAGAAGGCCCATTGTTTCTATGGCCCGTAGAAGGCCACTGTTTCTATGGCCCGTAGAAGGCCCATTTCTACGCCCGTAGGAGGCCCAGTGTCACTACAGTAAATATTAGCCCATGGTTATTGTGGCCTAGTTTTAAAAAATAGGTTATTGCAGCCACTAGCAAACCGCGGAAAAAGAACTGCACTGACTACAAGCAAACAAATAAACAAGACAACAAGGAAATAAATAAGCAAGCAACTTACTAGGCTATCACGGCTATTACACATATTACATCCACTGGGCATCAAAGTTCGCCACCAGTGCAAATATAGGGAACAAAGCAAGCATATAAACGCCGCAGCAAAACAAGTCCAGAACTGAAACCACTTCAGAAGAGCTCAAGAAACAATATCCTGGGTACCCATAATGCTGGCAAGATGCTTAGCAAGCTTATTAACTTTCTCTTGTTTGGCGCTTAAATCCTCCAGCGCTTGCTGTTGCACAAGAAAGTACGCATCTGAATTCTGCAGGGACTTCCTCAGTCCTTCGGCTTCTTGCCGCAGCACAGCTGACTGATGCCTTTTCAGCTTGTAGCTGAGACTGAAGAAGCCGAAGTGATTCAGGCAGCGAGTTCGAAGAGCTTGTGCCAGCGGTACTGGCCAGTAACTCGAACACTACATCAACGCAGGACTGTGGGGTTTTCTCACTGTCTACAAGATCGTTTTTATCACCTTTCTTGGAGACCAACAGGGTTGTCTCACTATCTTGAACCTTATCTGCATTACTTTCTCTACCATTGCATAGTGGGGTGCTCTTCTCCAATATTCTGTTTGCATACTACAAGAGAAACAAGCAGACACATCACAGGTTTAGCTTGTAGTATACGAAACTCATTTTGGTAAACCGGTTCAGTAGTAAGGTGGACAGGATAACAGCATGAAACAAACATATATCTATGTACTATGGTCACTGTATTGTCCATATCATTCTAGTTTATGTTCCCTAATCAAGATAGAGACACAGTTCAACTCATATATTTTTAAGACACAGCAGCATAGACAGAATATAAGTGTGAGAAACTACACAGCATTGGCAGCACTTGTAATGTGCATCACATGAGAACATAACTGTTTATACAACTTAAACTGAAATCAACATAGAGCAAGAAGTTAGAACAATCAATCCAGTTAAAGAAATAGGTTTAAAACATACCTGTTGCGCCATTGGAGTTTCAATTGGATCCTTCAAATTCGAAAGTAGTTGGTATGAGTAAATACAGTGATGCAACAGCAAAGGAGTATGGACCATAGCTACGGAATCTGACCTGAGAACAGTTGCTCTTCTGCTTTAAACGTGGAGTTTGGGTTAGCTGTGGTGGTCTTCATGCTTTGGGCACTGCAGTAGCTTTACAAACTGCTCGTGTGGGGGTACTCTGTGGTGGACATGGTGCTTTGTCAACTATAAGTGGGTTACTATCCGCTGGGGTTGCGGTTAGATGGGTTGTAGCTGGTTCTCTGCCCAACGGTGTAAGTGTGCAATCTGGAAGAGTCTCTTTATGTGTGTTAGTTTGGTGGGCCGCTCAGGTTTTTGCTGGGCCCGTACAACCATGGTTCTATCTGCATCGACAGGTAGCACTGTCTTTGTGGAGAGTACGGAGAAGAAACGTTGTCTTGTGATCTACTTAGGATTACTTGGTCTATCATTCCTTGCCTCATCCGCTAATTTTCCATGACTATGGTCGTCGAATTTTTAAGTCAAGATTATATCATGGAATTGAAGTAGAGAACATTTGTCCCTGTATTATATATAGAGTGGGGTAATCTCTCCTAAAGTATGTGTCGTCTTAAGACGCAGATACTGTTTGTTAAGCTCTTTGAGTTAGCTCGACCGTGCCAGACATTGTAATTACCAGTTTTGCAACTACTAATTGTGGTTCAGTCCTTAACTATTGTAGCATAATGTGGTGAATATGCTTATGTACACTTGCTTCCGAAGAGTTCAGATATATTTGATGGATAATTAACAGGATATAAGTATGTGATTAATCTTCGAATCTCAATAAATTGACTCGACAGAAGTTTAGCTTACATATCACACTAGAGTCTGAGATGCTATCATTGATAAACCACATTAATTGATCATGTATGTCTTTTTTCCCTAAAAATTAGGCTTGGTGGGATTTGAAACCATTAATTCACATTACATGTTGTCTGTTATGAATATAGTACATGTATTTTGGCCATAGGCTGCTCGCGCACGTGCTTAGGACTTTTTTTTTATTGTTATTTGAACATAACAATATGTGACTTTCTGAAATTATCAATCCTAAGCAGCTGCATGCTACTTCGCATTTATTATGATATTCATTATAGCACTCAAGATCATAGATAGGTTCGATGCTATTGTTGTAAGTATGATTCTGTCTCTCGAAACTCTATTAGCAACTAGCTCTTAGAGACTAGGCCACATATGCTTCAGCATGTGTAGAAATCGCAGAACCTCTAAACATGAACTTAGGTTGCAAGTAGTATGATAACTACGCTCTCATGTCCGGAGATATTAGTTCTCGCAGATATCTCGTCATAGACTCTCTGTATGATCTCCCTCCTCTGAGGCGAATCAATGTCTCCCATATCGTTTTAAGCGATTTCATATCTAGTTCATCCCTCCACGCAAGTCTATATTGCGTGACTCAACCACTTGGGGTATTCAATGAGTTCTGGGCCAGTGTCTGACATGCACACTATTGTCTGTTTCTAACATCTAGACTCTTGTTTTCTGCATCCCGATTTAAACCGGGCATCTAATACATGTGCGTTGTCGATCAATACTACATTTAGTTTGGGCTATATGTTAGACGTTTCTAATGAGTTACTTGAGATTGATTTGTTCTGCCGACTAATATATGGAATACGTCATGATTGGTAGAATATTAGAGGGCATTAGGCAATGACTAGTAATTCAGAAGTGAAGTAATCGCGAACGGTCCTCGGCTCGTTAACGAGGCATAGGCGGTTTGCATAATTCACATATATGATAACTGCGCCTGGAACATGGCATGCTATCACAATATCGATATAGAAGCACAAGACACGGCAATACATCTCAGAGCTTTGTCGGTTCATTCTAATCGATTGGGACTCCATTGAGTATGCTTTCGAATGCAAGGACTCTGACAACTTGTGATGAGGCAAGATGATCATACCCTCGAAATCACTACTATCTTTGCTTGCTAGATGCTCGCTCTTTTGCTATGCCAATGCTACGATGCCTACCACTTGCTTTCAAGCCTCCCAAATTGCCATGTCAAACCTCTAACCCACCATGTCCTAGCAAACCGTTGATTGGCTATGTTACCGCTTTGCTCAGCCCCTCTTATAGCGTTGCTAGTTGCAGGTGAAGATTGGAGACCGTTCCTTGTTGGAACATTTATTTACTTGTTGGGATATCATTATATTGCCATGTTATCTTAATGCATCTATATACTTGGTAAAGGGTGGAAGGCTCGGCCTCTCGCCTAGTGTTTTGTTCCACTCTTGCCGCCCTAGTTTCCGTCATATCGGTGTTATGTTCCCGGATTTTGCGTTCCTTACGCGTTGGGTTATAATGGGAACCCCTTGATAGTTCGCCTTGATTAAAGCTTTTCCAGCAATGCCCAACCTTGGTTTTACCATTTGCCACCTAGCCTCTTTTTCCCTTGGGTTTCCGGAGCCCGAGGGTCATCTTATTTAACCCCCCCCCGGGCCAGTGCTCCTCTGAGTGTTGGTCCGACCGAGTAGACTGCGGGGCCACCTCGGGGCAACTTG
>NC_053025.1:321646664-321660729 GCF_003073215.2 Triticum urartu
AATCTGAGATGGGATCCATGTATGAGAACAAAGTGTGGACTTTGGTTCACTTGCCCGATGATCAGCAAGCCATAGAAAATAAATGGATCTTCAAGAGGAAGACGGACGCTGATAGTAATGTTACTATCTACAAAGCTAGACTTGTCAAAAAAGGTTTTTGACAAAGTTCAAGGTGCTGACTATGATGAGATTCTCTCACTCGTAGCGATGCTTAAGTTTGTCTGAATCATGTTAGCAAATTGCCGCATTTTATGAAATATGGCAAATGGATAAACAAAAATGCATTCCTTAAAGGATTTATTAAAGAAAGAGTTGTATATGATGCAACCAGAACGTTTTGTCAATCCTAAAGGTGCTAACAAAATATGCAAGCTCCAGCGATCCATCTATGGACTAGTGCAAGCATCTCGGAGTTGGAATATACACTTTGATAAGTTGATCAAAGCATATAGTTTTATACAGACTTGCGGTGAAGCCTGTATTTACAAGAAAGTGAGTGGGAGCACTACAGCATTTCTGATAAGTATATGTGAATGACATATTGTTGATCGGAAATAATGTAGAATTATTCTGCAAAGCATAAAGGAGTGTTTGAAAGGAGTTTTTCAAAGAAAGACCTCAGTGAAACTGCTTACATATTGAGCATCAAGATCTATAGAGATAGATCAACACGTTTGATAAGTTTTTTCAATGAGTACATACCTTGACAAGATTTTGAAGTAGTTCAAAATGGAACAGTCAAAGAAAGAGTTCTTGCCTGTGTTACAAGGTGTGAAATTGAGTAAGACTCAAAGCCCGACCACGACAGAAGATAGAAAGAGAATGAAAGTCATTCCCTATGCCTCAGCCATAGGTTCTATAAACTATGCCATGCTGTTTACCAGATCTATTGTATACCCTACACTGTTTTTAGCAAGGGAGTGCAATAGTGATCTAGGAGTAGATCACTGGACAACGGTCAAAATCATCCTTAGTGGAATAAGGATATGTTTCTCGATTATGGAGGTGACAAAAGGTTCATCGCAAAGGGTTACGTCGATGCAAATTTTGACACTGATCGAGATGACTTTAAATCTCAATCTGGATACATACTGAAAGTGGGTGCAAATAGCTAGAGTAGCTCCGTGTAGAGCATTGTTGACATAGAAATTTGCAAAATACTTACGGATCTGAATGTGGCAGACCCGTTGACTAAACTTATGTCACAAGCAAAACATGATCACACCTTAGTACTCTTTGGGTGTTAATCACATAGCGATGTGAACTAGATTATTGACTCTAGTAAACCCTTTGGGTGTTAATCACATGGCGATGTGAACTATGGGTGTTAATCACATGGTTATGTGAACTATTGGTATTATATCACATGGCGATGTGAACTAGATTATTGACTCTAGTGCAAGTGGGAGACTAAAGGAAATATGCCCTAGAGGCAATAATAAAGTTATTATTTATTTCCTTATTTCAAGATAAATGTTTATTATTCATGCTAGAATTGTATTAACCGAAAACATAATACATGTGTGAATACATAGACAAACAGAGTCTCACTAGTATGCCTCTACTTGACTAGCTCGTTGATCAAACATGGTTATGTTTCCTAACCATAGACATGAGTCGTCATTTGATTAACGGGATCACATCATTAGGAGAATGATGTGATTGACTTGACCCATTCCGTTAGGTTAGCACTTGATCGTTTTAGTTTGTTGCTATTGCTTTCTCCATGACTTATACATGTTCCTATGACTATGAGATTATGCAACTCCTGTTTACCGGAGGAACACTTTGTGTGCCACCAAACGTCACAACGTAACTGGGTGATTATAAAGGTGCTCTACAGGTGTATCCAAAGGTACTTGTTGGGTTGGCATATTTCAAGATTAGGATTTGTCACTCCAATTGTCGGAGAGGTATCTCTGGGCCCTCTCGGTAATGCACATCACTTAAGCCTTGCAAGCATTGCAACTAATGAGTTAGTTGCGGGATGATCTATTACGGAACGAGTAAAGAGACTTGCTGGTAACGAGATTGAACTAGGTATTGAGATACTGACGATCGAATCTCGGGCAATTAACATACCGATGAGAAAGGGAACAACATATGTTGTTATGCGGTCTGTTGTTATGCGGTTTGACCGATAAAGATCTTCGTAGATATGTAGGGAGCCAATATGAGCATCCAGGTTCCGCTATTGGTTATTGACCGGAGACGTGTCTCGGTCATGTCTACATAGTTCTCGAACCCGTAGGGTCCGCACGCTTAACGTTTGACGATCAGTATTATGAGTTTATGAGTTTTGATGTACCGAAGGAGTTTGGAGTCCCGATGAGATCGGGGACATGACCAGGAGTCTCGAAATGGTCGAGACGTAAAGATCGATATATTGGACGACTATATTCGGACATCGGAAAGGTTCCGAGTGATTCGGGTATTTTTCGGAGTACCGGAGAGTTACGGGAATTCGCCGGGGAGTATATGGGCCTTATTGGGCTTTAGGGGAAAGAGAGAGGGAGGCTGCGCGCCCCCCAAGGCCTAGTCCGAATTGGACTAGGGGGAGGGGCTGCGCCCCCTCCTTCCTTCTCTTCTCTTTCCCTGAATAATGTTGAATTCAAAGGTTTATTTCTTTCTATAGTATAAGAAAAACAATTTATTTCTATTTCTATAGTATAAGAAAAACAAATAGTATAAGAAAAACAAATCGAATCAAATTCATGGATTTACCACGACCTCGGTTGTGACTGTGACTCCATAGATAAAAATGGGAAATTTCTCTCTTCGAGACCATTGAAAAAGGGCATTGAACGAGAAAGAAATCGTCCACATATAATAAAACTATCATATGCCTTGGAAAGTGATATGAGGTGCTCGGAAATGGTTGAAGTAATTGAATAGGAGGATCACTATGACTATAGCCCTTGGTAGAATTCCTAAAGAAGAAAATGATCTATTTGATACTATGGATGACTGGTTACGAAGGGACCGTTTCGTTTTTGTAGGATGGTCTGGCCTATTGCTCTTTCCTTGTGCTTATTTCGCTTTAGGGGGTTGGTTTACAGGGACAACTTTTGTAACTTCTTGGTATACCCATGGATTGGCTAGTTCCTATTTGGAAGGTTGTAATTTCTTAACCGCAGCAGTTTCTACCCCTGCCAATAGTTTAGCACACTCTTTGTTGCTACTATGGGGGCCCGAAGCACAAGGAGATTTTACTCGTTGGTGTCAATTAGGCGGTCTATGGACTTTTGTAGCTCTCCACGGGGCTTTTGCACTAATAGGTTTCATGTTACGCCAATTTGAACTTGCTCGGTCTGTTCAATTGCGGCCTTATAATGCAATCTCATTCTCTGGTCCAATTGCTGTTTTTGTTTCTGTATTCCTTATTTATCCACTGGGGCAATCTGGTTGGTTCTTTGCGCCGAGTTTTGGCGTAGCAGCGATATTTCGATTCATCCTTTTCTTCCAAGGATTTCATAATTGGACGTTGAACCCATTTCATATGATGGGAGTTGCCGGAGTATTAGGTGCGGCTCTGCTATGCGCTATTCATGGAGCGACCGTAGAAAACACTCTATTTGAGGACGGTGATGGTGCAAATACCTTCCGTGCTTTTAACCCAACTCAAGCTGAAGAAACTTATTCAATGGTCACTGCTAACCGCTTTTGGTCCCAAATCTTTGGTGTTGCTTTTTCCAATAAACGTTGGTTACATTTCTTTATGCTATTTGTACCCGTCACCGGTTTATGGATGAGTGCTATTGGCGTAGTTGGCTTGGCTCTGAACTTACGTGCCTATGACTTTGTTTCCCAGGAAATCCGTGCAGCGGAAGATCCTGAATTTGAGACTTTCTACACCAAAAATATTCTTTTAAACGAGGGTATTCGTGCGTGGATGGCAGCTCAGGATCAGCCTCATGAAAATCTTATATTCCCTGAGGAGGTTCTACCACGTGGAAACGCTCTTTAATGGAACTTTCGTTTTAGCTGGTCGTGACCAAGAAACCACCGGCTTTGCTTGGTGGGCTGGGAATGCCAGACTTATCAATTTGTCCGGTAAACTGCTTGGAGCTCATGTAGCTCATGCCGGATTAATCGTATTCTGGGCCGGAGCAATGAACCTATTTGAAGTGGCCCATTTCGTACCAGAAAAGCCCATGTATGAACAAGGGTTGATTTTACTTCCACACTTAGCTACTCTAGGTTGGGGAGTAGGGCCAGGGGGGGAAGTTCTAGATACTTTTCCGTACTTTGTATCTGGCGTACTTCACCTAATTTCCTCCGCAGTCTTAGGCTTCGGTGGCATTTATCACGCGCTTCTGGGACCCGAGACTCTTGAGGAATCTTTTCCATTCTTTGGTTATGTCTGGAAAGATAGAAATAAAATGACTACAATTTTGGGTATTCACTTAATTTTGTTAGGTCTAGGTGCTTTTCTTCTAGTACTCAAGGCTCTTTATTTTGGCGGTGTATATGATACCTGGGCCCCTGGGGGGGGAGATGTAAGAAAAATTACCAATTTGACCCTTAGTCCCAGTGTTATATTTGGTTATTTACTAAAATCTCCTTTTGGTGGAGAAGGGTGGATTGTTAGTGTAGATGATTTAGAAGATATAATTGGTGGGCATGTATGGTTGGGTTTTATTTGTGTATTTGGCGGAATTTGGCATATTTTAACCAAACCCTTCGCATGGGCTCGCCGTGCATTTGTATGGTCTGGAGAAGCTTACTTGTCTTATAGTTTAGCTGCTTTATCTGTCTTTGGTTTTATCGCTTGTTGTTTTGTATGGTTCAATAATACAGCTTATCCGAGTGAGTTTTATGGACCCACCGGGCCAGAAGCTTCTCAAGCTCAAGCATTTACTTTTCTAGTTAGAGACCAGCGTCTTGGAGCTAATGTGGGATCCGCTCAAGGACCCACAGGTTTAGGTAAATATCTAATGCGTTCCCCAACTGGGGAGGTTATCTTTGGAGGGGAAACTATGCGTTTTTGGGACCTTCGTGCTCCATGGTTAGAACCTCTAAGGGGCCCCAACGGTTTGGACTTGAGTAGGTTGAAAAAAGACATACAACCTTGGCAAGAACGACGCTCAGCAGAATATATGACCCACGCTCCTTTAGGCTCTTTAAATTCCGTGGGTGGCGTAGCTACCGAGATCAATGCAGTTAATTATGTCTCTCCTAGAAGTTGGTTATCAACTTCTCATTTTGTTCTAGGATTCTTCTTTTTTGTGGGCCATTTATGGCATGCAGGAAGAGCCCGAGCTGCTGCAGCAGGTTTTGAAAAGGGAATCGATCGTGATTTGGAACCTGTTCTTTACATGAACCCTCTTAACTAAGATTTTCTTATTTATACCTGTTCTACTTTTTTTCTGTTCTGGCTCGGTTATTCCATCTAGCCGAGCCATTCATTCCTTTTTATGAAAGAAAGATAAGGGACAGAAAAAAAAAATAAATAAAAATGAAAGAAACAAACGTATTCAATAAGCAAAAGGAGAGAGAGGGATTCGAACCCTCGATAGTTCCTAGAACTATACCGGTTTTCAAGACCGGAGCTATCAACCACTCAGCCATCTCTCCACAGCCTAATCCTTATTTTACTCCTACAAATAGAACATAGCCATATAAAAAATAAAAAGATTTATTAGCCTCTAGAAAGATATCAGATACAAGTTCCTTTTCGATATATCTCTGTATACTGTATACACGGATACAGGATCCGCTATACCCGCTTGTGAAATAAAGAGTAAATAATCTCTTCTCACCCCCATATCCAAATAAAAAAGCGGTTTAAGTAATAAATTTGAATTAAAGAGAAGAATCAATGGATTCATGATTAAACCCCTCCTACTTCTTGTATTTTTTTACAATTTTGGTTTAAGTGAGGGATCAAATATGTAGTCAACTTTATTTGATGGTAGCTTGGAGGATTAGAAATATGACTATTGCTTTCCAATTAGCTGTTTTTGCATTAATTGCGACTTCCTCAGTCTTAGTAATTAGTGTACCCCTTGTATTTGCTTCTCCTGATGGTTGGTCAAATAATAAAAATGTTGTATTTTCCGGTACATCATTATGGATTGGACTAGTCTTTCTCGTAGCTATTCTGAATTCTCTCATTTCTTAAATGAAATTTGGTTAATATTTATTAACCCCATAAAAAAGAAATAATAAAGGCCATTTCTTCTAAAAAATTAGAATAGTGAGACGTATTAAAACGCAATTTGCGTTCCGAATTGCTAGCTCTTCTCTTTCAGTATTATGAAATCATTCCCATTAGAATATTCATTGACATAAAAGAACGCTAATATATCTGACGATGAATCAGTCGAATAAGGCGACACGTTACGCTATATTTACGTGGAGGTAGTTCAATGGCTACATATTTTGCAGAGAAGTTCCGGTTCTTCCCGGCCGGGCCCCGCTTATTACAAAGTACCTTGATAAAATTTATTAGTTATTTTAACTATTTAGTAAATTACTATTTTTAGTGTTGTAGTGCCGTTCTTCTATCTTACTTCCTTGTCCCACTCAAAGAGGCGCTCAGAGCGTGATGAGGCTCAACTTGTATAACTGAGAACAGGAAATTTTTTAGGGAAGCGAGGTGCGTCCTTTGTTACATTTCTTTTCCTGCCAGGTAGGGGGCATTGCTCTTGAGGGTCTTCCAAAGCTCATTTGATCTGGCTTAATAGGTTGGATCGCCCCTCTACCATACATATCTAGAGAAATAGAATAGTCCTTTTATACAGACTGCTAAGTGCGGAGACGGGAATCGAACCCGTGACCTCAAGGTTATGAGCCTCGTGAGCTACCAAACTGCTCTACTCCGCTCTGGAGTACCAGAAACTGGTGGACAAAAAAGGCTTGAATACAAGCCTCTAACATGTCTAGACAAATAGAATACTCCTTTTATACAGAATGGAGCGGGTAGCGGGAATCGAACCCGCATCGTTAGCTTGGAAGGCTAGGGGTTATAGTCGACGTTGGTTGATTATTTTTAACGTCTCTAATTCAAAACCGAACATGAAATTTTGATTTCATTCGGCTCCTTTATGGATATTCTCACCACTTAACATCTATGTCAGCTTTTCTATTTGAATGGAACCAAAGCTCTCCGCTTTCTAGATGATCCTTATAGAGTAGGAGATAGAAATTCTATCTAAATTCATCTAATCTACTTACTTCGTTCCCTAATTTCATTCAAGAGATCCTGAGGAAAAGAATTGGGTTTCCACCGAGCTGAAACAATATGCGGATGGTTCTAGTAAACCAAAACTATCGTTTTTTAGCTATTTGGCTTCCTTATTCCTTATTTTAAGAAGATTTAGTTACGATTGGAAATCAACTTTTTTGTATCTTCATCCATAGATCCTTTACTCATATTTTCAAAATTGGAATACTTAATCCAATGCAAAATTATGCTTCGCGACTCTGTACTCATAATCCTATTTTTATTTTGGATGCAATTTAAATTAGTCTTTGGATACAAATCGCCAGAATGTATATTCTTCCTCAATATGCTATTGAGAGGAAAAGGATTTAATCCTTTATAAGAACTAAAGTTTTCATCGGAATATAAAAATAAAAAACTTAAGGATGCCTTAAGTATATCATTTCAAATTCAGTTATTAATAGAACGAATCACACTTTTACCACTAAACTATACCCGCTACATTGTAGATTATGGTATAAATGGTACCCTTTGTCAAGGATAGCCATTTGACAAGAAGGCTAATTCCCCCTTATTGAATCAGATGGAGAAGGTTCATGACACTGAGCCGTTGGTACTTCTACTTCGATCGCTCGCCTTTACTTTAGGATTTAGATAGCCCCTCTGGTCTGTAAAAAAAATCTTTTCTTACCATGCTAATAGCGCCTGAACCAAATGTATTTATTTTGATTAGGATCCTATTCTACGGTTACGACTACAATAATAATTATTTACTTTGCAAGGACGTAAGTGTGTCAGACTGCTAAATTGTTTTATTATTCCTACAATATAAACTAGGGGATATAGGGGGTAACACTGTCCCTATAAATTCCTTTTTTCCTTTTCTTTTTTGTCCAGAATTGAACAAAAAAGAAATTATGGAAGATGTTTTCTTCCCCCATTAAGTCCGAGCCATAGAGTAAGAGTGAGATGAGTTTTCCAAATTCATCATAGACTTTCCCTATGGCTTGATAGAAGTAAGCAGCAAAGAGTCGTAACTTAAAGAAAAAAACGGACAGGGCCGACAGATTTACCTGATGTAAAGAAGATCCTAAAAGTCTCTGATTAGTCGACTCTCTCCATTTAACACTTTCCTCTCTCTCCTTTTTTCCACTGACTCAATTCTAGTTTATTAGATTCTTGTTTAAAAGAATGCAAAAAGTTCAATAGAACTAAGAACACATAAAAAATAGCATAGAGGATCAAGGCCATTACCAAAAGTTCCTCCCAAGGATCCTATATCCTATTGGGTATCTGTTCCCCGCCTTTTCCCGCTAGGATCGGAAATCTTATATTTTCCATATCCATATACCGTTGAATCCTTGGGGTTCCAGAATCCGCCTATTTTACTAGTCTTCGGAAACGGAAAACCCTGAACCAAGAAGAGTTGGATATGTTATGTAGGGTATGTTTTTTTTTATTAATTTTATTTTGAGCTCTCAAGATATCGATATATACATATACAATCTCTACATAATGTCTCTCTCTCTATCTCTATATATTATATATATAATATGTACATTATGCAGTAGACCCATAATGGGAAATCCAAGTGGCTAATTTTTGAATTAAATAAAAAGCCCTTTTAACTCAGTGGTAGAGTAATGCCATGGTAAGGCATAAGTCATCGGTTCAAATCCGATAAAGGGCTTTTTAAATTAGTGGTAGAGTAATCTCGTGCTAAGACGTAAGTCGTTGGTTCGAATCTGATAGAGTACTTTTCTACTAAATTGATTCACTTTTTTTCTTTGTTTTTGAAACTTTCTCTATATTTTTAGAGAATTTTATGACTTAGTGCGGGATGGATGCATTTTTGGTATGAACACTAAATGAAGCACGGAGAATTAATCTATAACGATCAACTAAAAAAAATCCTAGATGAAAACATAACAGAAAAGTTGGAAAAACTCTTTGCTTTGGATCTATTTATACTTTTCGAGTATATTGACAATTCCAAAAAACTGCTCATACTATGATTATAGTATAATCACGAGCGGTTGTATATGGCCCTATCGTCTAGTGATGCCCCTATCGTCTAGTGGTTCAGGACATCTCTCTTTCAAGGAGGCAGCGGGGATTCGACTTCCCCTGGGGGTAGGGAGTATTATGAAAGGAGGTTAATCATAGATTAGCAAAAACCCTAGAATAAATTCTTCCTGGGTCGATGCCCGAGTGGTTAATGGGGACGGACTGTAAATTCGTTGACAATGTCTACGCTGGTTCAAATCCAGCTCGGCCCAAACCAAAAATCTAGGGCTTCGTGAGTATGAACTAAATCCTTTTTGTTTTTCTTCCATAAAATAAAATGTCTGATCTATAGAAATAAAAGATAAAGAAAAAAGGGAATGTTTTTTCTAATCCATATCTCTCTCATTCCTTTCTTACAAACAAAAGATTTTTTCTTATTGAAGGCTGGATTATTATCCATTTTTAGTGATAAAAAACCACGACATACTAGTTATGTCACTCTCACTATACCCACGTATAATATAATATGTGGGTATGTAGTATATGATTCGTCTATTTCTTAGAGTACGAAAGACGAATCGAATCTTCTTATGGTTCTATTTAAGAATGGGTATGCCATACACCCCGCGGGGATTGTAGTTCAATTGGTCAGAGCACCGCCCTGTCAAGGCGGAAGCTACGGGTTCGAGCCCCGTCAGTCCCGAACTAGGGTTCAATGAATGGAGAAATTGATATTTCCTTTTTCCATGAAAAAAAGGGGCAGGGAGCAAGATTAAATACCCACAGGGCACCCTTACTTCACTTTTTTATTTTGCATCTCTCATTGAAGAGGGAGGGAGGGCATATAGGAATTTTTTTTCACTACTCCCAATCGATAAAGAAAGACACACATACGATATGTGGATTAGTAGAATTTAGGATATTATATTACTCTATCTTTCTTTATGATGATTCCATCCTCATCTTAATTTCCTATTCCACTCTTATGGAATAGAGTACCGGTATTTTACCGGAATCCATACATAAATCGTATTCCCTTTTTATTTCAGACCTCTTTTCCCCATCTCACTTCTACTGCTTATTTGGATGTCTATGTGACCCATAGAAAGTTGGTCATATAATACATACATAATTGTATGTATAACTATAAGAAAAAGGAAGGGAAATTGTATAAGATTAAGAAAGTATAAGATTAAGAAAGCTCGTGGGTTAGAGATATAGAAAAGAAAAAGTAGAAAAGGATTAAAAAAGAGGGAATTCCTAATCCAATCAAAAAACCCATTTTGGTCTTAGTGTGGATAGAGGATCTTCCTATGTTATACTATATAACTCTCATCCGTGAAATATAACTCTCATCCATGAATTGATTTGATAGATCCGATATTCATAATATTGAATTGATTCAGTATTATCAGAATGCAAGCCCTACCCTTGAATTTACAAGATACCCCTTTTTCCTCTCCATGGGATTACATCCCGAGTTATTATGAAAATAAAAAAATAAAGAGGTTATGGAAGTCAATATTCTCGCATTTATTGCTACTGCACTGTTCATTCTAGTTCCTACTTCTTTTTTACTTATTATTTATGTAAAAACAGTCAGCCAAAATAATTAATTGGAATTCCAATTAATCATTGAAGAAATTAAAAAGGGATTAAATAAAAAAATCCAAGTCTTAAATGAAAGGATCTGGTTGGAATCTTAAAGTGTGGTAGAAAGAACTACATATAGTTTTTTCTACGACACTTTAGATTCTTTCTATTATATTATCTTTGAATCTACATAGAATAGATTAGTAGAATGAAATAGTTAAGTAGTCTAATTCAATTTCTTTTTTCATTGCATCCACTTAATTTCAATCAGGTCAAAATAAAAAAAATCTAAGACAATTCTTGACCAAAGAATCCATGGAAGGAAAGAAAAATAATATGAAGAATAGACTATAGTAAAAAGTAAAAGGAAATGGAAAATGTGTGATATGCCGTGAATAGTTCCGTGGAAGAAAGTCTAATTTTCTTATGTATAGAACTTTTTTTAACCATTCATCATTTCTAGTAGAAATTCTGAATTGGTATAATGGCTCTTTCTTACATTACAACTTACAATACAAGAGTTTCTTACAGGAGTGAAAAAAAACTAAAGAAAAAGATTAAAGAATAACGTTTGACAAAATGATTAATGCAAAATGATCCATTAAAGAAAAGAATTGATACAACAATTTGATTACTTAATCAATTAGTAGTATCCCTAGAGTCCACTCCTTCCCCATACTACTAGTGAAAGAGAAAATGTAAAGACTACCATTAAAGCAGCCCAAGCGAGACTTACTATATCCATCTAAATTATGTCTCCTATTTCTATGAAGGGATTATTCTACTATTGATCAATAATCATAGTGGAATCAAGGGTACAGAGTCAAAAAGGGATTCTGCCCTAAGGCCATGGATCAATCAGTTCAAGGAATTTACTCCTAACAAATTCTTATAGGAATTCTGGTAGAATTAGAGAGCATTAAAAATACGAGATACTATAGCCCTGTTTTCCTTAAAAAAGAAAGAGTACGGGAATGATGTCCTGAATAGAAGAAGCGGGAATAGGAAGATTTTTTATTCCTTTTGTTACTCTTTTTTTTAAGCAAAGGACGCCCGAATATACCATAAAATTATCGATAGATAAATATGTATTGGATACCTACCTTACCTAATGTTTATTTTTAACCTAAACCCTGCAGCCTTGCTTTGTATCATTCTATGAAAGAATGAAGAGATTTTATCCATAATACAACTCCTAAATTGATTTTTGATCGACCTATTTAATCTGATTCTCGTTAGAATTAAGTAGTCCTTACTTTAGTGTATGTAGGTAACATAATATGTATGATAAAAAAATGTATAATAATTAGTAAGTCTTCATATTCTTTCGTGGAGTCCCTTCTTGAATCTTAGATTGAAAAAAAAAGAATGCCCCTTAGGGACCTTTCTTTGGATACCAAGATTTCTGACATCTTATCCTCGTATTTTAAAATTATCAAATCGAATCTCAATTAAGAACCAATTCAAATTCATATAATAAAAGAATAAGGAAACACTACCTCACCCCTATTGATTACCATTTTGGCCACTACCGTCAAAACAAACCCTAACCCTAGTTTGAGGATAGAACTATGGTATGGTTTCTCTAAACCCAGTATCGGCAGGCCCAGTTACTCTCTTGCCCGAACTTATGCGAAGTAAAAATTTATCGAATTCGATCAGCACTATAAAAAAAACCTAAGTATTTTATTGATCAGGCGGCACCCAGATTTGAACTGGGGATAAAGGATTTGCAGTCCCCTGCTTTACCGCTTGGCCATGCCGCCAAAAAATCCGATCAAAAATCTAGAAAACAGCAAGTATTCATCCACGTTTTCTTACGAAAAGCCCCTTTTATTTTGAATATAATTCTACTTACTTTTTTCCAATCTTTTTCAAAAAATCTATTCCTGCTTTTTTTGATCCAGTTTCTATTATTCTCCTCGATAGATTCTATCTTAAAACATACATTGTTAACACAATAAAACTTCCCATTTCTTTCTATTGAGATGAAAAAGAAGAAAAAGTGGATTTCTATTCACAGGCTGCAAAATTCAGAATAAATTGGAACCGTTAACTAGAATTCTCTTTTTTTTATTGCAGTAGTGAACTACTCTTAAATCGGTATTATCTCCCCCCCTTCAATGGCATAATAAAATATTATGGCTTTATGCTTAATCCGTGTATAGGTAAACTTTAGGTCCGAACAGCATTATTATCCAAAGATCCCCTTTATGTACATATCTCTATGGGGAATCATGCTTTAATTTTTCAAAGTATTAAATTAAATATCTTGAATAAAAAAAGGAAATTTTCTTTGATATAGAGTATAACCTGACTATCTTGGCGTACCCAAGTGAAATGTGACGCCCCCGATTTGACCGTACACTAATCATACACGCAAACGTATACGATCCAGATCAGGGACTGACGAGAAGATATCACAACACAACTCTACAAATAAAATAAGTCATACAAGCATCATATTACAAGCCAGGGGCCTCGAGGGCTCGAAAACAAGAGCTCGATCATAGACGAGTCAGCGGAAGCAACAATATCTAAGTACAGACATAAGTTAAACAAGTTTGCCTTAAGAAGGCTAGCATAAACTGGGATACAGATCGAAAGAGGCGCAGGCCTCCTGCCTGGGATCCTCCTAACTACTCCTGGTCGTCGTCAGCGGACAGTACGTAGTAGTAGGCACCTCCGGTGCAGTAGGAGTCATCATCGATGGTGACGTCTGGCTCCTGGACTCCAGCATCTGGTTGCGACAACCAGAATGAAAGGAAAAGGGGGAAAAAGGGGGAGAAAGCAACCGTGAGTACTCATCCAAAGTACTCGCAAGCAAGGAGCTACACTACATATGCATGGGTATCAAATGGAGTAAGGGTATCATATGTGGACTGAACTGCAGAATGCTAGAATAAGAGGGGGATAACTAATCCTTTCGAAGACTACGCTTCTGGCAGCCTCCGTCTTGCAACATGTAGAAGAGAGTAGACTGAAGTCCTCCAAGTAGCATCGTATAGCAGAATCCTAACCGATGATCCTCCCCTCGTCGCCCTGTGAGAGAGCGATCACCGGTTGTATCTGGCACTTGGAAGGGTGTGTTTTATTAAGTATCTGGTTCTAGTTGTCATAAGGTCAAGGTACAACTCCAAGTCGTCCTGTTACCGAAGATCACGGCTATTCGAATAGATTAACTTCCCTGCAGGGGTGCACCACATACCCCAACACGCTCGATCCCATTTGGCCGGACACACATTCCTGGGTCATGCCCGGCCTCGGAAGATCAACACGTCGCAGCCCCACCTAGGC
>NC_053025.1:321661729-321671952 GCF_003073215.2 Triticum urartu
GAGTTTAGCAATTGATAGAATTGAGCATAATTATGAGAATATCTAGGCATGATCATGTATATAGGCATCACGTCCGTGACAAGTAGATCGAAACAATTCTGCATCTACTACTATTACTCCACTCATCGACCGCTATCCAGCATGCATCTAGAGTATTAAGTTAAAAACAGAGTAACGCCTTAAGCAAGATGACATGATGTAGAGAGATAAATTCATGCAATATGAAATAAACCCCATCTTGTTATCCTCGATGGCAACGATACAATACGTGCCTTGCTGCCCCTTCTGTCACTGGGTAAGGACACCGCAAGATCGAACCCAAAGCTAAGCACTTCTCCCATGGCAAGAACTACCAATCTAGTTGGCCAAACCAAACGGATAATTCGAAGAGACTTGCAAAGATAACCAATCATACATAAAAGAATTCAGAGAAGATTCAAATATTATTCATAGATAGACTTGATCATAAACCCACAATTCATCGGTCTCAACAAACACACCGCAAAAAGAAGATTACATCGAATAGATCTCCACGAGAGGGGGAGAACTTTGTATTGAGATTCAAAGAGAGAGAAGAAGCCATCTAGCTACTAACTATGGACCCGAAGGTCTGAGGTAAACTACTCACACTTCATCGGAGGGGCTAGGATGATGTAGAAGCCCTCCGTGATGACGGCCCTCTTCCGGTGGAGCTCCGGAACAGGCCCCAAGATGGGATCTCGTGGATACAGAAAGTTGCGGCGGTGGAATTAGGTTTTTGGCTCCTGTTCTGATCGTTTGGGGGTACGTGTGTATATATAGGAGGAAGGAGTACGTCGGTGGAGCACCGAGGGGCCCACGAGGCAGGGGCGCGCCCTAGGGGGGCGGCCCCCACCCTCGTGACCACCTCTTTGATCCCTTGCAGTAGGGTCCAAGTCTCCTGGATCACATTCGGTGAGAAAATCACATTTCCGAAGATTTTATTCCGTTTGGACTCCGTTTGATATTCCGAAACACTGAAATAGGCAAAAAACAGCAATTCTGGGCTGGGCCTCCGGTTAATAGGTTAGTCCCAAAAATAATATAAAAGTGGAAAATAAAGCCCAATATAGTCCAAAATAGTAGATAATATAGCATGGAGCAATCAAAAATTATAGATACGTTGGAGACGTATCAGTGTACTTGGATCTCTTGTCAAGTATCACGTCGTCCCTGTCCACTGTGGAGCGTAGCGCAGTTAATTCCTCGGCCGAAAGGGCTTTCGGATAATGCCTCGAGGGCCAATGCGGCTGTTTTGTTTTCGGCGCGGAGTGCTGTGTCCGGATCACTAGCGAGAGTGATGATTCCGTTGGGCTCGGGCATTTTGAGCTTCATGTACCCATAATGGGGTATGGCTTGGAAGATCGTGAACACCTCCCGTCCTAAAAGGGCGTGGTATCCACTACTGAACGGGGCCACTTGGAATGTAATTTCTTCGGACCTATAGTTCTCCGGCGTGCCGAATACCACATCTAGTGTGATTTTCCCAGCACAGCGTGCTTCCCGACTGGGGATGATTCCTCTGAAGGTTGTGCTGCTTTGCTCAATGCGGTTCCAGTCTAGAAGTGTTTCCTCATAGTTTGAGGTTTAATCCACTGCCGCCGTCCATGAGTACTTTGGTGAGTCGAAAGCCGTCCACAATTGGACTGAGGACCAATGCAGCTGGTGCTCGGGCTTCGGAATTTAGGTTCGTCACTGGCATTGAAGGTAATAGCCGTGTCACTCCATGGATTCATTGCTGCTACGTGGCAGATTTCGGCGAGGCTGCGGAGTGTTCGCTTGCGCCTATTATTTGATGCGAAGGTTTCAAAGACTGTTAATACCGTATTGTTATCCACGGGATGGTGCTCTGTGGCATTTGGGATAAGAAGATCCTCACCACTTTTGGCCACCTGCCGGAGTATCCAACATGCTCTAAGGCTGTGCGTTGGTATGGTATCCGCTGTGCTATGAATTTTGCAGGGTCCGTTAAGCCATCCCTCCAATACGGTTCCATGCCCTGTAGAGGGTTTTTGTTTCTTTGTAACTAACTCGGGTGTCTTATGATAGTGCACCCTTTTACTTCGGACTGGGTGTATATTCGAGCCGGATTATCCCAAAATTTCGTTTCGGTTTTCCAGGCGCTTTCCATCGCACAGTACTTTTCGTACTATGGACGCCAAGTCAGCGAAGCGTGATATGTCACGACGACTTAAGGCGTTAAGGATTCCCTTGTCCGTGCAATTATTGCAGAAAAATGAGACTGCGTCTTCCTCGCGACAGTCCTTAACCTTGTTCATCACAAGGAGGAATCTGGCCCAATAATGATGTACTGTTTCATGGGGCTCTTGCCTGATGTGGGAAAGATCGTTTATGTCTGGGTGGGTGGGTGGAATTTGAGTCCGAACCCCTACCCAATCTGAGACCCAGGGGCCGAGGTGTTTCCATTGGAATTTCGGTTCCGGTATGTTGCCCGATAAGTCTGGCCCGCTGCCTGACTCTAGGTTCAGGGCTTGGGTGATGTCCTCCCGTAAACGGGTATCCGGCTCGGAGAGCTCAGGAATCCGGACATAGTTAGTCCTCAAATATAGAAGAAGAATCGCCGCATTGTTCCTCCACCACCGCAACATGATGGGTGACCGGTGGAGAGTTAATCTCCCTTTGATCGGGTTTAAGCCCAATCCGATCATAGTCCGTAGCGACTCCCAAGGCGGCGATGCGATCCAAGAGCTCGTTTAGGGAAGAGAGCTCCATTGGATCCATCTGCTCGGCGAATTCCGAGCCGACGTGGAGGTTGTTTTCGATGACCCGAGAAGTCATCGTCGGGTGCAGCAGCCGAACAGGCGGTCATGATGAAACTGCCTAGCCGGAGAGTTTGGCCGACAGCCAGGGCTCCCCCGGCGTGATGTTTTTTAACAACGAGACGAGGCATCCTTCCTTATGGCGACGGCACAGAGGAACTCTCAATGAAAGCACCAATGTCGGTGTCAAAACCGGCGGATCTCGGGTAGGGGGTCCCGAACTGTGCGTCTAAGGCGGATGGTAACAGGAGGCAGGGGACACGATGTTTTACCCAGGTTCGGGCCCTCTTGATGGAGGTAAAACCCTACGTCCTGCTTGATTATTCTTGATAATATGAGTAGTACAAGAGTTGATCTACCACGAGATCGGAGAGGCTAAACCCTAGAAGCTAGCCTATGGTATGATTGTATGTTGTCCTACGGACTAAAACCCTCCGGTTTATATAGACACCGGAGGGGGCTAGGGTTACACAAGGTCGGTTACAAAGGAGGAGATATACATATCCGTATTGCCTAGCTTGCCTTCCACGCCAAGTAGAGTCCCATCCGGACAGGGACGAAGTCTTCAATCTTGTATCTTCATGGTCCAACATTCCGGCCAAAGGATATAGTCCGGATGTCCGGATACCCCCCTAATCCAGGACTCCCTCAGTCTCCTTCTTCCTGGACTTGACCACAATATCATCCACATAGGCATGAACATTGCGCCCAATCTGTTTATGAAGACAATTCTGCACACATCACTGGTAAGTCTCCTGGGTGCTCTTGAGCCCAAAAGGAATAGACACATAGCAGAAGGCTCCAAACGAAGTGATGAAAGCTATCTTCTCCTGGTCCTTAACTGCCATCTTGATCGGATGATAACCAGAATAAGCATCCAAAAAGCATAGACGCTCACGGCCCGCCGTAGCATCAATAATTTGATCTATACGAGGGAGAGCAAAGGGATCAGCCGGACAAGCTTTGTTTAAGTCCGTGTAGTCCACACACATACGCCAAGTGTCATTCTTCTTAAGAACCAACACTGTGTTAGCCAACCACTCAGGATGAAAAAAAATTCAACAATAAACCCAGCCGCCAAGAGCTGGGCCACTTCTTCACCAGTGGCTTTATGCCTCTCTTCATTGAAACGACGAAGAAATTGATTGACCGGTTTAAACTTTGGATCAATATTAAGAGTGTGCCCAGCGAGTTCCCTCGGTACACCTGGCATGTCAGAAGGTTTCCAGGCAAAGATGTCCCGGTTCTCACGGATGAACTCGATGAGCTCACTTTCCTATTTCGGATCCAGATTAGCACTAATGCTGAACTGTTGGATGAATCGCCAGGAACAAAATCAACTAGCTTAGTGTCATCTGCCGACTTAAACTTCAAGACTGGATCATGCTTCGTAGTTGGCTTTTTCAAAGATGTCATATCTGTCGGGTCAACATTGTCTTTATAAAACTTCAATTCTTCTGTCGCGCAGACAGACTCAGCATAAGCAGCATCACCTTCTTCACACTCCAAAGCTATCTTCCGGCTTCCATGCACCGTGATGGTCCCCTTTGTAACCCGGCATCTTGAGTTGCTGATAAACATAACAAGGCCGTGCCATGAACTTGGCATAAGCCGGTCGCCCGAACAGAGCATGATAAGGGCTCTTGATTTTAACCACTTCAAAGGTCAACGTCTTAGATCTGGAATCATACTCATCTCCAAAAGAAACTTCCAAAGATATCTTACCGACCTCATATGCCGACTTACCAGGTACCACACCATGAAAAACAGTGTTTGACGGTTTAAGGTTTTTGTCGGCCAACCCCATACGACGGAAAGTTTCATAGTAAAGGATATTAATGTTGCTACCTCCATCCATGAGCACCTTAGTAAATTTGTATCCTCCAATCTGAGGGGCCACCACCAGAGCCAAATGACCCGGATTATCAACCCGGGGCGGGTTGTCCTCATGACTCCAGACAATGGGCTGCTCAGACCATCGTAAGTAACAGGGAACCGCCGGCTCAACGGCGTTTACTGCCCTTTTATGAAGCTTTTGATCCCTATTACATAAACTTGTGGTGAAGACGTGGTACTACTCACTATTCAATTGCTTCGGATTACTTTCACAACCAGATTGCTGCTGCTGGTTCCCCTGACTAGGCTGTTGATGATAACCGCCCTGATTGCCTTGATTGGGTGACCCTGGAAACCGGAATTAGAACCGCTGCCGTCGTAACGCGGACCATGAGAGCCGAAACCTGAGCCGCCGCCCGGCCCATGATTGTTCTGGAACAAATTGGAATTTTTGAACTCCTTCATAATGTGGCAGTCTTTCCAAAGGTGACTGGACGGCCTTTCCCGCGTACCATGCTTTGGGCAAGGCTCATTCATCATCTGCTCAAGATTGATAGCTGTCCCTCCTGCCTGAGGAGGTGGCTTTCCCTTTCGACGCTGACCATTATTCTGTGTGTTGGTATTGGCCACAAAATCTTAATTACCATCGGCCTTGCGCTTACCATTGCCCCCTGACTCGCCGGGTTATGATGCTAGCCCTTGGTGTTGCCACTCTTCTTTCCCTTTCCCGTCTTTTCATCATTAGACTCGGGGTCCCTGGTACTATCAGAGTGGGCATATTTGATCAGAGTTGCATCAGCTCCCCCATGTCATTGCAGTGGCACTTGAGTCACCCTAGCTTCTGTTTAAGAGGCAAAAAACGGCATTTTTTCTCCAACATTAGGACCGCTGAGCCAACATTAATGTTATCCGATGAGTGCAGGAGGGCTTTGACCCGACGCACCCAATGGGTCGTTGACTCGCCCTCTTCTTGGGCACAGGCATCGAAATCCACAATCGACATGGGATACTTGCACGTATCTTTAAAGGGATAATTAGATTTATGCCCCTAGTTGTGTCCCACTCGTCTGTTTTACCCCTAATTCCCAAAAGTTACCGTTTCTGTCCAAATCACATAGCTCCCTTATGTTTTTGCCCTTTGACCATTTGACTGTCAGTTTGAAAACTTCATAACTAATTCATACTAAATCAGAAAAATGCAAATAAGATACCAAAATGTTCAGAAAAACATCACCTATATGTCAGTGTCATTTGCATCCATGAAAAAAGTGTTGGGAAGTGCCCATCCGAGTTTTAGCTCTTATGCTACCACCATGAATAGTAAAATCTAAAAAAGTCAAAAAAATCAAAAATAATTTGGTGGCAAAGAATGACAAATGTTTTAAGTGTCTGCCAAGTTTCATCAGGGAATAACATTCGTGGGTGCCGCGGCAAAAAAAAACAATCAGCACTCCAAAATAGATTATTTTTTTGCCACGACTTCCACGAATGTCGTTCCCTAATGAAACTTGGCAAGCACTTAGAACACCTTGTCGTTCTTTGCCACCATTTTTTTTGAATTTTTTTGAATTTTTTAGAGTTTACTATTCATGGTGGTATCAAAAGAGCTAAAACTCGGATGTGCACTTTCCAACACTTTTTTCATGAATGCAAATGACACTGACATATAGGTGATGTTTTTCTGAACATTTGGTATCTTATTTGCATTTTTTTGATTTTGTATGAATTAGTTATGAAGTTTTCAAACTGACGGTCAAACGGTCAAAGGGCAAAAGCATAAGAGGATCAAAGTGACTTGGACAGAACCGGTGACTTTTGGGAATTAGGGGTAAAACACATGAGTGGGACACAACTAGGGGCATAAATCTAATTATCCATCTTTAAAATTCTGGATTAATCGGGATTTTAACTCGGCCCACGACCCAATGGAATTGGCAGGCAGCCCCTTTAACCAAGTACGGGTCGTCCCATCCAGCATCATAGTGAAGTACTTAACACACGCAGCATCGCTGACCTCCAACGGCTCCATGGCCATCTCGTAACTCTCAACCATGCCTAAGGGGGTAAGTCAGCTGTATAGTTAGGCACTTTACGAGGTCCTTTGAAATCCTTGGGCAAATGTTCATTCCACAGAGCCGATACTAAACATGGTACGCCCGTGGTCCTAGAGGTCACGCCTGCCTCCACCGAAGTCGTTGGATAAGCCGGAGATGGTTGACGGCCCGTGTGCTGGGCCGCCAGCTCAGCCTCCCGACGTGTTCTATCCTGATCCATCAGGGCCTGAGTATTAACACCACCACACGCCTGGTCATGTCCATGGGGCGGATTATGGCGCTGCTCACTGCTTGATACGACCCGGGAGTCCATGTGCCTGCTATAACTTCGGCTTAGGCATGGGGTTGAGTGAATCCTCTCACGACTGTAAGAATAAGCCTCCTGCTATACCGGTGCTGTCTGAAGAAGCTCTCTAGCCCTCCGTGTTTCGATCGCAGTTGGAGACTCACCTTCAACTGGGAGGGCCGCCAATCCTGTCGCCGCAGCGATCATGTTATCCAATGGGTTAGAATAATGACCCAGTGGCGTCGGCACATACTGTGGTGGGGTATTATTCAGACGAGGTGGATCTATCATGCGTGGCTAAGCCGGCGCTCCAGTCCTAGGCGTGGCTATCGCCCGGTTTACCTCTGGCGAGTCACTGGTCCCTGCACCAACTGTGTTGAAGAGGTTCCTCGCCTCGTAAACTAGAGGCAGACGACTCCGGTGCCTTCTCCTCATGACTTCGTTTGAAGCGTTCTGATCCAACGAGAGCCGGAAGGAATCAGCTTGGATTCGTTGTGCCCGAGCATCTAGAGCAGCTCGCTCCGCAGCCATCCTCACATTCTCAGCTGTCATATCTCCCTTGGCTTGAGCTATCTCATCTCTCAGTTTTGTGACTTCCGCGTTATGCTCAACTTGATCTACTGGGTTTACCTCTGCTGCTAACAATGCCGTCAAATTGTCCAGTAAGTCAGTCAAAACCTGAGCTGGCGGGTGCACAGGGCCTCCTTCACCGACAGCCGTTGCCGTTGCTGACCCGGAGATTATTGCCGCCGCAGTCGAAGAATTCTACGTTGGCTGTGTGCCGGCCATGAAGATCGCAACCCTACTAGGCGGCTCATAGGGGTCTGGAATACCGTCGCCATCGGAATAGCCCCCAAGCCAGCCGTCTTGCAGCTGATATAATGACTCGGTTTTGCTAGTGGACGACTCATCATCAGAGTAGACGGCCGTCTCACCACCGGACATAGATCTATCCTCAGATTCCGCCCCATGGATGAATCCCACGAAGGCACATTTCACCGCGGGCTGAACTCAGGCGGGTCGCGCATGCTGAGCCGTCTCGATGATGTCGGTGCAGATGTCCGGCTCAGGGCCCGTTTCGCCAATCTTGCCGATGAAAACATGAATTCCGCCGAAGGGGACCCGGTACCCGTACTCGATTGAGCCAGCCTCGAGGCCCCAGCCTACATCGTTGATGTAGAGCTTGCCGCGGCAACTCTTGGTCATCCGTCCCACTTCGTATCCCTTGATTCCTTCGAAGTTACCCTTCAAGAACTCAGAACCATCGTGCGCTGGCCCCACGGTGAGCGCCAACTGTCGTGGAATTGTCATGGCAGATGTCCTAGAAAAAGGACTTAGTCGTGGAGCCATCACAACAGGGTTAGCTTAAAGGGGTTAAACGGGACAAATGACACAAGGAGTTTATACTGGTACGGCACCTTGCGGTGAAGGTAAAGGCCTAATCCAGTTTGAGGTGGTATTGCTTATGTCTCGATTAGCAGGGAGCGAATACGCTTGACCTAGCTTTCGATCTGTTGTCTCTTGCCCTTAGCCGCCGTCGGGTCGTCCCTTTATATATACAGGTTGACGCCCCATGGCTTACAGAGTCCTGGTCGGCTCATAAACAACGTGTCCGGCCTGGTGACTAATTACACTTGCCTTACAATATAAACGATACACATATGGCAGTTTACACCTATGGGCCTTAAGCCGCCTTGGGCTTTTGGGCCCTTTTAGTAAGTCTTCTTCATAACCGCCATCTTCAACATCATCATGGGATTTGTATTGATGAACCGCCATTAGGATAACCCGGCCCCTCCTGGGGGGGTCATTCCTGATAGTCATATCCCCAACACGGGCCCTTCCCACATGACACATAAACCGTCGGTGATAGGCCCTCCGGTCACACACCTGGGTAAAATGAGCTCGTGTGCGATCGGGCTAGCCATCACATACAATTATACAGGCCCAATCGTTTTCGTTCGTAAGTACATCCCACATAGTGAACCCTAGAGAAATGTTTCCATTCGTATGTATATCCCACACAGTGAATCCCAGACAAACATTTCCATTCGGATGTACATCCCACACAGTGAATCCCAGATAAACATTTCATTCATCTACACATCCCACACTATGAATCCCAGACAAACGTTTTCGTTTGTATGTATATCCCACACAGTTTTCTGTATAGCCTTGTGTGTGATAGGCGTAATGATCGCACACGCTCTACCTCCGTTAACCATTTACTTTATTCAAATATATCACACATGATTCGGCGAATAAAACTATATGGCATTGCGCTCCACCACACACACTTTTATGAATAGAACCGTTTGTAAAGTTCCATGACCCATTTAGTAGGTTTATTAGTTTATAATTAATAATTCCAGTATTACATAAATTCACATTTCACATCGAACTACTGTTTGCCAACTTCATATCAGGCACATAAATATATTTTAACATCACAGTATGATAGCTACATGAAAACAACACAATACATCATATAGCCAGTTCACCTTCATAAGCACAATATTAGAACAATATATTCATTTCCCTAATTGACTGATGCATGATCAAGTAGATTCATCTTCTCCACCTCCGTTTTCAGTTCAATAAGAACCTGTTTTGCACTGACCAACTGGGAAAGTGCCTCCTCCTTCGCCAACACCATCTTCCTCTTTATGCATGTACTTCCATGACAAATTTATGACAGAATCAAGATAGTCATACCTGTGCTGTCGTAGAAGTGTTCCATGACATTACCAAAATTATCATCACGGAAGTGTCCACTTCCATGACGATAAATCGCGCATCACAGAAGTGCTTTCGTCAAGGGTGACCGACACGTGGCATCCACCGTAACGGAACGCCGTTAAGCTATCGGGTCGGGTTTTGGATCCGATAACCCGTTAACAGCCCCGACCAATGGGGATTTTCCACGTGTAAAATCATCATTGGCTAGAGGAAACACGTGTCGGCTCATCGTCGGGACAGATGTCATCCACTCACTGGAAGAAGGCGCCTATGATACGTCGACACGTGGCACGCCAACAAGTTTAAATGGGCCGGCCCAACTAAAGGCCCACAAGATTTTGCGGACCATAATGGGCCGGCCCAGCTAAAGGCCCACGAGATTTTGCGGACCATAATGGGCTGGCCCAGCTAAAGGCCCACAAGATTTCGCGGGCCATAATGGGCCGGCCCAGGTAAAGGCCCACAAGATTTTCGTGTGCCATAATAGGCCGGCCCAGGTAAAGGCCCACG